>NC_142606.1:29394484-29694484 GCF_041222555.1 Hakea prostrata
TTTCACATGATGCCACATGAGATTATACTGCAGACAACTGCTGCAGACAATATAAATCAATTTTAGATGGAGTTAATACTTTGAAGTGGAGGAAAATAAACTCGCGCTATGAGAAAGTGTATCGTGGCCCACCATTAAATTCCTTGTGTTTACGTTAACATAGAAATGAAAACATATTAAAAATAAGACCTTGCCTTAATGTCTTGGAAAGACATGCTGGTGCTCAACTTATGGATACCGATGTCCTTTGATAAATAATAAATTACTGATAAGGTAACGAAATCTTTGCAATTTTAAGTTCCAACCTAAACTGAGCTTTTGAACCACTAGAGTACAACATCGGTACATACCTTAATTTCCAATATTCAATACTAAGAAGTAAAATATTTTTTAATTAAAAGCATGTAAATATCTATAATGGAGGGAAACAGATTCATCTCAATCTTGTCCTAGGAGAATATCTTGAAAGAAAAAAGAAAAGAAAAAGAGAAACAGAGTCTAATAAAGAAACACAATGGGTTGAGGATTCCTAATATGAACACAAGTCATAATAGAATTCAAATAGTAGTATTATATAAGAAAGCTACGACCATGGAAGAAGAGCAGTATTTTATTTCTAGAGTAGAGTTTAAGCTCTGACAAATTTGAAGACAGAAAAATTTAAAGACGAAAGGAATTTTCGGATTAAGGTATGAATCCATTTGTTCCACCTTACGTATTAATGCAATTTGTGATTCTCATGTTGAAATTTAGTTAATCTTACTTGTTCGTTGTTATCTTCTCTAAAAGTTGTTTTGTTTTATTTACTTTTACTATGTCTAATCACTCCATTGAACTGAGACTACTTTTAAGAAACTGCAGAATTAAAACATGATAAGATCAACTGGAAATTCAAAATTGAATTTTATTTCGTTATTTTGGGATAAGAAAAGGGGAAAACGGAGATAGAAAGAGGGAAAAGAATTTTAAAAGAACCGGATTGTAGAAATTAACTCTGATATAACTTCGTCGGTTTCACTGAAGATAGTTCTTCATCTGCTGATGCTCCAACACCTTCCTGATTTTGGAATCGTATGTTCTGAAATCTTGTTGTTCGATCGTGCCTTTGGTTTAAAATCCATTGTATTATTCTGCTTCCAGGACTTGCAATAATTCACCGATAGAGTCGGTGTGTTATAGGAAGTAACAGAGAGTTGAGAGACAGATCGCAGAAACAAACTTAATCTCTTGGAAGAAAGAAGAGAGAGAGTAGAAACAAATCGAACCATCATTAACAAAGAAGAGAGAGAGAGAGAGAGAGAGAGAGAGAGAGAGAGAGAGAGAGAGAGGCTCTGAGAGAGATTGCAGCACTAACAAGGCTGCTTCGTCTTTCTCATAGTAGTCGAGTCTACCTAAGAAAGGAGAGAGGGGGAGAGAGAGAGATGCCATAAGAGATTGCATCTCTAACCTACTCAAATGGAAGAAAATCGTGGATATTTCTCAGCCATGACCTAGCATTGTTCTTCAAACCTTGATGCTAAAGGTATTCTAAATCAAAAGAAATTGGCATTTCACTGCATAACATAGTTTAGGAGAAAGAAAAAGCATAAAACTAATAAAAACAATAATTAGATTCCTATTTATGTGCAAAATTCAGATATATTTGCTTTAATAATAATCCTCTTTATCTCTTTTTGTTTTTAAGTTTTTGAATACTATTTTCTATACTTATTTTCCATGTACTTACTCTCCCTCTCAAAGTTTCACTGATTATTCATCACCCCAAAACTTGATTGTTTATTTCAATTGTCTTCTTTCTTAATATAAAAATTTTCTTTTTGTTTTTTGACTCGATATCATTTCTCTCTCATATGGCAACGTGCATTTGCACGTGTCTTACTTTACTAGTATATATATGGCAAACCTGTCACACCCTACCCAGCCGGATTCAGTCATACCCGAATACCCGTTGGGGTAAAACGCTGCAAGACCTAGGTTCAGTTACAATTTCATACAAATATATGATAGAGCATAATCAAAAAGACAAGACCAAATCAAGTTCAAATATCCAATTATGAAATCTGAAATATTAATTACAATCATCCAAGACTCAAATCAAAAGCATAAATATCAGAGTTTGAAGAAAGGAAAAGTGTTTGCAGCGAAAAATGTTCACGAATCTTGGTAAAAGATAACCTCCCCTCTCTCAAATGAAATCAATGTGTAAATGTAGAAAAGTGCTATAAATGACACAGGAGATTTCCTAAATACGGCAAGATCTCTATAGTAAAAGTCTGCTCCATAGGAGCAGTCATGGCACGAGCACAAAGCTTCGTGTGTTTCCACTTCCTCCTCAATTGCTCCTTCCAAATAGCCTCCTTGCGACAAATCCTCCATTTGAGAGGAGTCCTCATAATCTGTAGAGAAATCTAAAAAACACATACATATAAAGGAATGAGTTCCACATAACTCAATGAAGTCAACTAACATCAATGTCATGCATCCAATAAAAATTTTCACATCATATTTATAAATGATGATATAAGTGACGACATTAATATATAAATGCAAGATTATGATGTATGCCCCTAACTCTATCATGAAGTCTCTATGGTAAATACGTATTAAGTTTAAACACCAATCTCCTTTGGGCAGTCTCAGTCACTCTCCCTCAATAAGAGACATCTATTGGGTTTTTTGCGGTTGTTGGGTAAGGTCCTTTCAAGCCATGGTTGGGATACAGGTCTCCACTCTCTCACATCACCTTTTGGCATGAGATTTGGAGCGTGTCAAGGATAACTCTAGGTCCCAATGCGAAGTCATACGATCTTGTACTACATATGGTTCAGATATCTCCCCTCATGCCTAATGCCCTTTTGGTTCAATACCTTCCCACCTATGAATGGTATCCTCAACGGGAGGCATTTGTTGAATCTCATTCCTTAACCCAATGGTCACCCACATATAATAAATAAGATGCTCTCCGTATCCTCTCCGTGTCCTCTCCATGTCCTCTCACGGGTTGGTTACAGGTCTTAAGCGCCTATGAGCCCTTATCTATTATATGCAACCCTACCAATCTATGATGACAGTGGGCCTACTTGACACACATGACCCGGCCACTGATATCACGGGTTAACCAGCTTCAATACCCCTACCGGAAGGGTAGTAGCACTCATGGGTTATCTAGACCAATACTTCTAGACACCTACTATTCATGTACTTAGGTCTAGATGTAATGGATGAACCCACAACCCTAGCTGGTAAAATAGAATAAGAGGGATAACTTCATTCAATATCATACATTCTCATATTGATAATATAAAATTCAAAAGAAAGAATAATACACAATCATATAATCTTACCTTCCGTTCGCGCAAAGTCACATACAAGCATATCATGATAAATATAATTAAAGCGATTTATATCATTAATAGAATGAAATTAGCAATACTTAAAAATACAAGACATGGTTAATTTACCTCACCTTTCAATTTTATTTCGTTCCTCAAAGTCACAAATTCACTTCTAACGGTGGTTATACTCAAAATAATCCTAATCATATAAGAGAAACAATAGACATTAATTAGAAACCAATTGGGTTCCAAAAGAGATCCAAAATCATCCCATAAAAACCCAATCTGTCATATGGTTTCAAACCCATTGTTCTCAGCCTAGTTTTGGCGAAAAATCATTATTTCACCACCGATTTGAAATCGAATCGAAAAGAAATTTTGGGAACATTTAATTAACAGTAATAGGGTTCTAAAAGTATCATCAATTTGACCCAATTTGGTATCAATAAAAAAGCCCCAAATTTGGCTTTCGCGAGTGTCCGCGGGAGTCTCTAAGAGTCAAAACGCGAAATCATTTTCAATGATTCACACAAACCACTCACAAATTAAAAGCATAAATAAAACTATTTTACAAGCATTCATTACACCTAACATGCCCCAACTACCGAAATCTAGTATCTATTGCAAAGGAAACCCCACAAGTTAGGTTGAAGAAGAGGGTTAGAAGAGTTCTCACATTTTCCAATGATTTCGCTATGATTCGGGTCTTGGCGCACCTTCGTGTGGATGGAATCCGAGTTTCTTCTTGATTTTCCCTCCTCCCCAAGCTTTAGCCTTGCACTAGCATTATAAAATGTGTGTAAAGGTCAAAAGAAACTTAAATAGGGTTTTGAAACACAAATTCTTGAATCTGCCCCAACACTGGGGAGGGGCTGTCGGTCCAGACCAGTCGACCGGTCCAATCGACATGTCCTTGGTTGACCCCTCAACCAGGATCCGATTTCGGTGATTTATGTCTTGGAAGATAGGTCTTTCGATTATCTCCGTTTGGGTATATTTACCTCGTCGATTGGATTCTCCATTGCTGGTTTTCGGACGTGCCAAAATCGTCTTTTAATATCGTCGCGATTTACCTTCTCCCTCCTCTTAAACCCTAGGATAAAAGTTGAGTCATCACAAGGTTCATCAGCTAACGTTGGGTCCACTTTCGAATCTTCGGGCTCAACTCGAATGGCCCACAGTTGTCACCGACTTGGGTTCCAGGCTCGCAATCTTGAAATCATGGGTTTAAGGTTAGAAATCTGGTGGATTTCACAGAACCTACATCAAATTGGCTTCAAGTTCTCACAAGTTCCATATTTTAAAATGCAAAGTCAACTCATCAGAAAAGCCAAAAATTTCAGATTTCCCAGAGACATGACAATGGATTGATGTAGGTCCCACGACCTACACCAAGTGGGAAGCCCAAGGTCTAAGGAAGCCCCTAGGCATGATGCTAGAAGCACCAAAGAAGTCAATATTGGTCCATAATAATCCTTTTTCATTTTTATTAGATCAATAGAATTATTTGGGTAAATAAAATCTGGTAATTCTACCCAACTCCTAAGTCAGAAGAATTTAGTCCTTCATATTCTTTTTATGTTGCAGTCTTTTGTCTAGGTTGAGATGTAATAAAAGCAACCCATGATCAAGAGAGTCGATCCTTGTAAGGGTCAGACTCTGAAACCTAGTTCTAATTGGTTTGAAATCTTAGATTCACTTGGACATCAATTGTAATATGTTAGGATATTAGTCCATAAGTGGCCTACACAATAAGGGTAAAATAAAAAGGTGTGATAGGGATCAATTTCATACATGGAAAGAGGTCTTAATGTTAAAGTTATATAAAGGGGAAGGGAGGGATTTTTTTTTTGTTTTGTTTTGGGTTTTTTTTTTCTTTTTTCTTTTTTCTTTTTTCTTTTTTTTTTTTTGTGGGGGTCAATTAATTGTTTATTTGGGGCAATCTTGCTCGCGATAAGGGTTGGGGCATTTTGAAATGTGTATTCAGATCTGCGAAGTCTTGTGTGAAGTCCAGTTGCTGAGTTAATGCAGTGATCCTTTACATTCTGTTTTTAGATCTTGTTTATGCAATTTGAATGTTGTTTGTGTGTCTGATTGAGTGAATCCTTTTCAAAGTTCAAACAGTTGACATTATGGGGATCATAACAACATGGTATCAAAGTAGTTTTGATCTTAGGGTATGGTTAAGAGCATAATGGAAGCCAAAGTGGAAGAACTCAAGACTACAATGAAGGAACTTCAAGTTCAAGTGAGTGCAGTGGAGTCCAAGATAGGATCTGTGAAATTCCTCATAACCCTAACCCAGAAATCTCTTTCTCCCCTCCTCCTAGGGGGCTCAGTTGCACACTCTTATCGACAGAGTCATTTGGCACCTCGATGTCGACTCATCACATCCTGGGGGGATGAGCTCTCCAATCCGAGCATAGAGTGTACAACGTTGTTGGCAAGACTAGAAAAACCTAGTTATCTCATCATGTCAAAGCTCATAAGAAGATGATGAGCCGAATCCTATGAGCGACAGCTAATAAGATGTTGTAAGTCCGAAGACCCGAAGTTGATAATGAAGATCCTATTTTGGAAACCCTGAATGACTTTGATAGAAGATGTAGCTTGAATGAAGATGGACTTGGGAGATGGACTTTGAGGACAGTGTTAATACCTTTAGAAGGTCCTATACAATCAGGTAAGACCCTTTCTTAAGTTAGAAGATGACACAAATGGAGAATATGGCTTCTGGAGACCAAAATTCAGCAATTGACCTAAAGGCACTGCCTTGGTCGCCCCAGGCGACCAAGCCAAGCAACCAAAGCTGGCCAGGGCACAATTGTCACTTTTTGGGGAAATTAGGTTTTTGGAGCTCTATATATTCAAACTTCAATCTAATTTGTACCACTTTGCCTCTTAGCTATTGAAAAATGTGAGAAGAACCCTAGAGCTTCCTCCTCAAGGCCAAGGTTGATCCTAAGAATTCATGAGAGATTCCTCCATTGAATCTTCTTCTACAAGGTTAGTAATCACATCTATTTTCTCTAGATCTACTCTCTCTATTGTTTCAACCCATTGTTGTGATTGTGAGGAAGGTCATAAACTACTATAATGACCTAATCGCTGATCCTCATAGTCTTAGAATGAATTCCCATTCACTTTATTCTTCCCGTGGACAACACGGTGTGATTTCGGTATTAAAACTAATATAATCTTCATGATCTTAATTCTACTTGTGTTATTTGACCCCTAACTTATGCTAGATCTATTCTTAAGTAAATTTTCAACCATGATCTATTATTTTCTTATCTCTAGAATGAATCCCCATTCATTCTAGTCTATCCGTGAAATCTACGGATCGATTTCAAATTGAGCTTATTATGTGATCCGAATATTTCTACTCCAATGACCATGTTAGACGCTTAGATCATGCTAGCTAGTCTTAGTATACTATTTTAGAGTTTTCCTATTAATTCCGGAGTGTTCTGACCTTGAACGATGAGTTTTCGACCAAAATTGGAGTTTGTTGTCCGTACACAGCAGGCTTGGTCGCCTACCTTGGTCGCCCCAAGTGACAAAGGGTACCAGGATAGCAACTTTGCCCTATTTGCCTCCATTTCATCTCCTATCATTAGGGTTTGATCCTTATGTTCTATACTTGTTTGTTTAGGGTTATTTTGGTCATTTTGACTTACCCTCTGACCTCTTTCTTCAGTGATTACGAATCAAATATAAGGTGAGTACGTTCACTCACAATTAACATGATTACATGTTTTGATATGTTACAACTCGTATGCAAGTGTTAGCTATTGTAATAGTATTTTTTTTCTATAATATTATACTTCTGTAATTCCAGAATATGTTTCATCATGTAAATTGCATACTTGTATGAATGAGAATTGATTTGATTGTGAGTTGGACTTTATTGCGATATTTATGGAATCATGATGTGATGTGATTGCCTAACTGTGGTTGTGGATTGGGGAATGCCTTTTTGGTGTTTCTGTCATTGGACACCAGTGGAGGTGGTATGGGACGCATTCCTATGGTACCCTTTGGCGCTTTCCACAACTACTGGATGTCATACCTAGGACTTGTCTAGATGAGTTTGGCTAGGAAAAACCCTATCATATCTAACCCCATTCGTAAGGGTATTGAAGCCAAGTGACCCATGGCAGCAATGGGGATTGTGGGCGCTTAAGACCGGTAACCAACCCATGCAAGGATGCAATCACATTGTGGGGGCCATTCATTGGTAGGGTAACACATAATAAGCCTGGGCTCATGGGCGCTCAAGACCGGTAACCAACTCGTGAGAGGACATGAGAGCTTCCCATTTATTATGTGTGGATGACCAATAGTGTGAAATCCAGCCCAAACCTAACCCAGACACCCTATCTATTTTGGGTGAAGAAGGACTTGTTTAATATTTGACCTTGAAGTTGGACCTTGAATACAGTGTTGCTATCCTTGGAAGGTCCTAGGAAGTCAAGTCAGACCTCTCCCTTAGTGTAGATCCAAAAACCCAAAATGAAGAAAGAAGACTTTGTGGGCCATCTCAGTAGAAGACATGGTGTTTGGCCCAAAACCCATGGATATTGATGATGGTGTTTCCTTATGGAAACCTTACCTGATTGGGAGTTGAAGTGCCCATTGATGAAGAAGAACTTGGTTGATGGGCCTAAAGCCTAGTTGGACCTGGTTTGAAGACATCCCTCCATGTTAGGTAAGTAGTATGATGTGTTGAAAGAAACCCATCCAAAGATATTGAAGTTAGGCCCATTAAATCCCTATTTTGGACTTACTGTCATGGTTGGTCAACTAATTGGTTGACTGGCTAGTCGACCAACCAATTGACCAACAGGGTTATAATGGTCAATTTTGGAAATCCTGGTAATTTTTGGACTCTTTATGCTATTTAAAAGGGGGGGGGGAACTCCGTGTTTTTCACTCACAATCAGTTCTAAGTCTCTAAAGAACGTGGGAAGAACCCTAGAACCTCTCTTCCAAAGCCAAGGATGATCCTCAAGCATCCGTTCGAGTTTCTTCATCAGTTCTTCTTCTAAAAGGTTAGTAATCGATTTGTTTCTTCTTTGTTTTATTCCATCTTCTATACTTCTGATTTTCTGGCTATGAGAAAGGTATTACACTACTGTCATGGCCTCTTCTCTAATTCTTTTAGCCCTAGAATGAATTCCCCAATTCACTCTATGTTCTTGAAGCCATATGGCGATGATTCTTGAATTTGACTTTACCTAAGATCTTGATTACACCTTCTTTGTTTTCTACTGATCTTTGTGATTGTGGGAAAGGTCTCACATCAGTGCTACAACCTTTCCTTCTATCCCCATGATTATTAGGTTGATTCCCTCTTTCCCCCCATCCTTTGTGAACCATATTGGGTCATTTTGTGAGAGTTGATTTTGGGTAACTCTCATGAGCAGTAACCAAATAGAGAAAACCTAATCCTCTTTTAAATTCATTGGATCCTCCCCAAGATTTTCTTTATTGTAAATTTTATGCTTCTCTTTGCCTAGGGTGAATCTTTGTTCTCCCTAGTCTTTTCGTGGGATACACGGATTCTAGTTGGTAAAACCCTAATTGTAAGATTAGAATTTCTTTCCTTTGACTTTATTTGAGAACCTTGTTTTCTCTCATTGTTAGACCTTTCCAATACCTTTCTTGAATTTAAAATACTATTATTTCTTTCTTAGAATGAATTCCCCAATTCACTCTATGTTCTTAAAGTTCTTGAAACCATATGGTGATGTTCTTGTTTCTTAGTGTTCAATTTTACCTGAATTCTTGACTATTCTTTCTTTCTTAGAGTGAATTCCCCAATTCACTCTATATTCTTGAAGTTCTTGAAACCATATGGTGATGTTCTTGTTTTTGATGTTATTGTTTCTTGATCTTACCAGAATTCTTGATTACTCCCTTGTATTGTTTTTCCTACAAAGTTATTGTTGTAGGGAAGGTCTCATACCATTACCATGACCTTCCCTTATGTCTTCATGATTGAGGAGTTGATCCCTAATGTTCCTTGGACAATTGGAAACCCTAAATAGAGAGATTTTGGGGGGAAATCCTTGGGTAACCCTCATGAGAAAATTTCCAAATTGGGTAACCCTCATGAGAGAGTATCCAATTGGGAACCCAATTATTTCTAATCTTCCCCAATTGCATTCTTGATATTGATTTGCTAAGCAAATGTTTCCCTTTCACTCTGTGAACCTACCTTGGGTTATTTTGAGAACCAATCTAGGAGAACCTTCATAAAATGATATTCAATTGAAAACCTTAATCCTTTATTAATTATTGGGTCAATCCCCAAAGCCTTTCTTAATTATGATTTCTTATTCTTTATTTCCCTAGGGTGAATCTTTATTCTCCCTAATCCATGAGAACCTTGGACTATATGTGATGAAACCCTAATTCTTATGACTCAATCAAGAACCTATCTTTTGACCATGACTTGATACTTTGACCTTCTTGGATAATCCTAATATGTTCTAGGATGCTCCCCCCTTCGAATTTCGGACCAATCAGACTTCAAACGAAGAAGTTATGATCAAATTAGGGTTTGCAGCCCCGTATTGTCCCATTGGTCGCTAGGCTAGTAGACCAACCAATCGACCAACACAGTCAGTAGCCTCAAAACAGCTCTGTTTGCTTCCGTTTGACTTCTAATCTTCTAGGTCTTATTCCTTATCATTATTATATGCTTGTTTAGGTTCTAATTGCTAGTCTTGGACCTCTTCTTCATTAATTCTATGGAATCCTTTAAAGATTAGTTAAGGTAAGGATGGTTGATCCCTAATAATCTAATATGCCTGTCTACTTGTATTTGTTTAGAATTACATGATTATACTACTGCTGTACTTAGTTTCTTATAATTATATGGTTGTTGTAGTTCTTCAACTACAGTAGTACTTGTTCTTATAATGCAATTGTTATTATGAATGATCACTTACTTATGTTTTATATTATCATTTGTGCTTGTGAATGACTGATTGGGAATGTGATTGCCTAGGTTGTGATTGGGGAATGCCCTTTTGGCATTTCTGTCTTTGGACACCAGTGGAGGTGGTATGGGACATTTTCCTATGGTGCCCCTTGACGCTTTCCCTGATTACTGGTTGACATACCTAGGGCATGTCTAGAAGTGTTTCACTAGGATGTCCTTGTTATATCAGACCTGATCGAAAGGGAATTGAGACCGAGCAACCCGTGGTAGCAACGGGGATTTGTGGGCACTTCAGATATCGGGTTACATCTGTATAGGACATGAATCACATTGCGGATACTAGTGAGAGGCCATTCATTGGTACAGTTGCAGAAGTGGAATGTGGGCCCCTAAAATCAAGACCGATAACCAACCCGTGAGAGGAAACAAGAACTACCTGTTAGCTTGGTGTAACTGACCAATAGGGTTGATGAGTCCGTAGTCCGAGTTGGTTGTAGCCATAGGATACGCTGACTTTAGGGTGAAGGATACCGGAAAGGATCGTCCGGGGCGAGGAATGGAAGTATCTGGATCTAAGTAACTAAGTAGAAGACTTGCATTTGGCTAGGCTTAACCTTGACATGCGCCAATACTTAGACCAATGGTGATGTGAGAGAGTGGTGACCAAAACCCCAGTCACAGAATGTCCGAGAGGGATGCCTTGACCCAACTACCCCGACAGACTCAAGATACCAGGATGGTTGAGCGGGAGTGATGAGACTACCTAAAGAAGTATGGTGCTATGACTTAAAGCATGTCTGCCAATAGAGACCAGCATACATAGAGTAGACGCATATCTGCATTGTCTGTTTCATATCATTTTGCATTCTGTATGATTTGCTTTCATGTGTTATTATGTTATTATGGATTGAACTGCCTTGCTGAGTTCTTTTGAACTCACTCCTTTTTGCAATATCTTCTGTTAGACTTTTCTGTAGGTAATACTACTATTGTTGACTATGATGGTCAGTACTATAAAGACCAGGTTGATGACTCATACAACACTGGTTTCAGTGACTACGTTGGTGAAGACTATCAGTATGAGACTGATACTTATCAGGAGTAGTTTAGCCTTTGCACTTGTGTGCCAGCGATGGAATATCATTCCATCCTCTTTCTGACTTTTATAGTTTCGTTGAGACCTTAGTTGTTTGTTCCCCTTTTTATTTTTGGGAACCGGTTGTAATCTTCCTTTTTTATCTACTTTTCCGCTACTACTGTGGAGTGATTTTCCGCCTCACTCTACATTTTGATTTATTCTATTGGTATCATTCTCCACACTCTGATGTTCTTTTGTGATCCTTCTGAGATCCTTTCTTGACTTTTATTATTAAATTACTTGAATAAAATGATTTGTTCTTGCTTTTGATTATTTTATTGTGGTTAGTGGATATGATCGTTCCTAAACTTGATCTTCGGGGCTGGGGATCACTCATCCGGGTATTCCAGATAGGGAACCGGCTAGCTGGATGTGACAAATAGGATTAAGAGTCCTTAATCCGAGTTGGTTGGAGCAATAGGATACGATGACTCTAGGGAGGGAGGTACCGAAATTGACTGCCTAGGCACGGAAGGGAAGCTATCATATGGGAACGGACTATCTAGTGCACGGAAGGGAGGTATCTGACTTAGAGTTGATGTGACTCAGTAGAGGACTTTGCATTGGGCTAGGTATAACCCTAAAATGCACCAATAACCATACCAATGGTGGAGTGAGAGAGTGGTGACCTAAACCCTAGCCTTGGAATGTCACATCCTCCCAGCCGGTACCCTAACTGGCATACCCGAGAGTGTGATCCACAGCCCCGAAGATCAAGTATCGAGGAAATCATCCTCCCACATATACAATAACATAATCATAAATAGGAAATAATCAAGGTTTAATATTATAAACAAAGGTTCAAAACAATAATGGATACTCAGTATAATCAGAGTGCGGAAAAGATACCAGATATCCAATGATATCAAAAAGAGTAAAGTGAGGCGGAAATTCACTTCACCAATATAGCGGAACGTAGTATGAAAGTCAAAAGGAATTACAACTGAAACAATGTACTAAGAAATAAACTAAGATCAAGCGTCTTCTAGTTTAAAGAAAACGTCTTCATAAGTATGGACTTCGTCAATCCAATGAATCCGTTCTAACTCTATGCTATTTTCAAAAGTAGTACGCAGCTTGATCCGCCGGGGGATCATCAGAGTAATCTTGATCGTCGCCAGCACCTTGCGTGTAATACGCTTCATTGGCTTGCGCTTCACTGTACTGCTCGTCATAATAATATGTACCTGTAGGAGAGTCTAAACAAAGAATATACAAAAAGGAATGAGTTTCGAAGAAACTCAGTAAGGTAGTTAATCCATAACATCATAGATAACATGTGGCAAAACATAACATGATGCAATGCAGTATGAAACAGAATAAGTATGAATGCATCTAACTCTATGTATGCTGGTCTCTATGGTAGACATGCTTTAAGTCATAGCACCGTACTTCTTTGGGTAGGTCACGCATACGGCTCCTGTTGGTAGTGGGTCCGGGCATCCCTCTCGGACAAACCATGGTAGGGGTTAAGTCAACACACTCTCTCACAACCATTTGGCATAAGTACCGGCGCATGACAGGGAAAAGCCTAGCCCAATGCAAGTCATCTAGTCAGTTACATCAAGTCAGTTCCAAATACTTTCATTCCTCCCCTCTCGAGATCCTTTCCAGTATCCTTCACACTAGAGTCACGAATATTACTCATCGGACTCATCAACCCTATTGGTTATCCACATATGGTAAACGGGAAGCTCTCATGTCCTCTAACGGATATAACTCACCAGTCTCGAGCGCCCATGAGCCCAAGTCTAGCCATCTGCAAACCTCCAATAAATGGTCCCCACAATGTGATTCCCATCCTCTCACGGATATAACTCACCGGTCTTGAGCGCCCGTGAATCCCCATCGCTACCACGGGTCGTTCGGTCTCAATACCCTTCCGAATCGGGTCTGATATAACAGGGGTATATCCTAGCCAAACACTGCTAGACATCCCTAGGTATGACAACCATTGATTCGGGAAAGCGTCGATGGGCATCTTCGGAGAACATTCCATACTATTCCCTCCGATGTCCAAGGACAGAAGCATCAAAAGGATACTCCCCAATCCCAAACCAAACTTAAGCAAACACATTCTCAGAAGAGCCATGACATACACAACTAGCAGTTCATCATATACAAGAGAATGTAAAAGCAAAAATCAAATTAGGCAATAATCAGTAACTCATATATCATGAATAATAAAAAGACAATATAAACAAGTGCTACTGTTCCCACAGTAGGAGATCAGAATTAAAATACAATAACAGTAGGTAATCCCATAATTTCATAAAGTAGAAACCAGGGAACAAGCAATCTATGTAGTTAAGGAATTAACTGTCCTTACCTTCTAACTTGGATAGGATCTTAAAGAATCAAGTATGATCTTGACTAAACCTGAGAAGACAGTCCTAAACAAGTGCACACAACATGTTAGGAAAGATGCATAAAGGAAAATATCATAAATCAATCGAAACAGACCAAGAATGAGGTTGCTGTACTCATTGGTCGATTGATTGGTCTGCTGGACCAGTCGACCAATGCAGACAGTGGCCTGCAAGAATTTAAATTTTGAGAATCAAGAACCGAATTCGATGGTTCAAAAGGGTACAAATTAGAGGGGAATTATCATGGTAGTATTCTAGGGTATAAAGGATATCAAACCATAAATCAAATCAAGTTCCCAAATTATAACCTAGGAACACAAAGGTTAACCTACTAGGTTAAACATAGATTATGAGGGAAAAATATTAAAATCAAAGATTCAAGAACTAGGATATGAGGATTACAGATATAGTAAAGAAAACACATTGATTGGGTTACCGTGATCAAACTAGGGGTTCTTGATCTTACCCAAGAAATTAGGGTCTCACCCTTTTTGGTTCCCTCGGAAAATAATTGAGAGCTCTGGATGAAGGGAGATAAATTGTTAGCCAAAAATAACAAGAAGGGTCATTCAATGATGAAGTTTAGGTTAACACAATATTACCCAAGAGGATTTTTCCTTCACAAGGGAGGTTACCAAAAGCTCTTCAGACGATCTCACAGGTTAGGGTTTCAAAGGATTAGGGTTAGGGTTTCGAGGATTCCACTGGCTGAGGTTAAAATCATGATGATGATCATGGATCTTAAAGAACATGATGAGATCATGGAATAGATGGTTGCAAGAGTGCATCATCTTCTTCCTGATCTCAACAAAGAACATAATTAAAGAAAGAAAATCAGAGATAGAAGAAAGAGTGAGTGAAATCATACCTTTGTTGTAGGAGGATGAAGAATTCTTCAAGTCTTTGCGAGAGATCACCAAAGAATGCAAGGGAATGGGTTAGATTAGGGTTCTAACTCGTTCCAGAGGCTTAGGAGGCAGAGGAGGCGGAGTATTCCCGAGATTAGACTTAAATAGAAGAGACAGGATTCAAATTTCAAAAACAGAATCAATTGGTCGATTGGTCCAATCGACCAATGAGTCGACCAATCAAGACAACAACTTCAAAACAGGGAATTGAAGGCTCAGATCAAGTCCAAACATCAAGGGGTTTTGCACACCTCTAGAGTGACATACCTAGGAGTTAGAAATGCCTTTGAATCAATACAGAGACCACTCCAAGATCATCAATTAATCCAATCTTCATCGGGGTGCAGTTTCCACCATTGGGACACTGGCATCAACACTCATGGATTCCAATCCAGCCATCAAGTCTTCAACAGAAATGGCCCAAAGATGACTTCTTGCCTTACTTCGGGTCACTGGACCTACAAATAACAAAGTTTCTGGATTAGGGTCAAGGCTGGGTTTCACATGGAATGTCTGAGATGGATGCCTTGATCCAATTACCTCGGAGAACCCAAGATACTGAGATGGTTGAAGGAAGAGTGACTGAGACTACCCAGAGGAGTATAGTGTTCTATCTTAATGCATGTCTGCTACTAGAGACCAACATATATAGAGTTAGAAAGCATGCTTGCATCATTGTTTCATATCATTTGCATCATGGTTGTTATGAACTATTTGTAGTTGTTTATCGTGATTGAACTACTTCCTGAGTTCTGTTGAGCTCACCTTTCGGGGGATATGTCTTCTTTAGATTTTGTTGCAAGTACTGGTGACTACGAGAACCATGACTACAAGGCCACGGCTAGTGACTCATATCACATGCAAGATCTTGGTTGTTATGAAGATAATGGTGAAGATTTCAAGTGTGATGATGGAGTGTACTAGGATTAGCCCTATTTTGGAGCTAGAATGCCCGTATTTGGATACGGAAGTCTTCGAGTTTAGACATACTTTATTTGAGTTTACGGAGTTGTATGAATAGACTTAGTCTTTCTTTTTATCCAGTTGTAATACTCTAGAGTTTTGACCTAACTTCTGCATTTGACCTATAGTTATTTTCCGTTATACTCTATAGTTATTTCTTTGATTGGTATCATTTTATTCCGCACTCTAATATACTTTGAGATTTATTCTGATATCTTTCTTTGATTAGTTTCTTAATATAATTATACAGTGATTATTCTTTGCTCCTGATTATATTATTGTGCAATGTGGGTATATGATCGCCCTAAACTTGACCATGGGACTATGGATCACTGATCTGGGGTATCGTAGTTAAGTACTTGCTGGGTGGATGTGACAAGATCACTAGCCTAGCATTTGGAGGAGGAGCAGAAGGATAATAACGAATTCAAGGCAGGACTGAGGGCTTACTTGCTACTTGGAAAGGCTCTCAAGATCAACTCACCAGCGCTGGAAGAGACAAAGGATAGAGTACCGAGATGATCCATGTAGAGGAGTTGTGCATTGTAGGGACTTCTTCCCCACGGAAACTGGAAATTCCAATCTTCAGTGGAGAGGATTTGATTGGGTGGGCAATGATAGCAAAGAGGTATTTTTAAATGTATGGCCTCAACACAAGGAAGAAACTATGAGCGCTCACCATCTGCTTCAATGGACCAGCTCTAGGGTGGTTCCAGTTTCATGAGCTACAAGACCCCATCGCTTCTTGGCAGGAGTTGAAGGAGGAGCTATGACAAAGGTTGGTTCCCCTCAAATGAAGACACATCTTGAGATATTGATAGGGCTTCAACAGGGGAATTCAGTTGCTGAGTACCGGAGCCATTTTGAAGTTCTCCTCGTTGTCACCGAAGATGGAGATGAAAGTTGGCTACAGAGTGCCTTCCTATTAGGTTTGGCAGAGGAAGTTAGGGCTGAAGTGAAGCTCTTTTACTAAATGATCTAACCCAACTTATGGACCTAGCTCAAATGATTGACATAAAGAACTAGGCCCTTCGTGGGCCAAGTGAGCCCAGCAACAGTCAGCCCATGAGGAACAAAGGAAGAAATTAAAAGTAAGATGGACAAAGGTTTATATTTCCATTGCGATGCACCATATTTCAACACCCATCAATGTCCATGCAAACAACTGAGGCTCTTGCTTTTACACGAAGAGGAGGATCCAACGGCCAACGCAGGTGATAAGATGGAACACAATATGGGTGATGCTAGATGAAAGCTCGATATCACTTTGAGGGCATGGTGAAACTAAAGGGGGTAAGCAGTGTTAGGATATTATTCCATGAGGGGCCTACTCAATAAGGGTAAAATAAGGAGTGGGCTATGCGATGCACCAAATTCCAACACCCATCAATGTCTGTACAAACAACTTAGGCTCTTGCTTTTACACGAAGAGGATCTGACGGCCAAGGCAGGGGATAGGATGGGATGGTAAATGGTGTGGGCTATGTTGGATGAAAGCTCGTGTCACCTTGACGACAAAGTGAAACTGAAAAGAGGGAAGAAGTATCTCCTGAGTCCATAAGGGGCTTATGCAATAAGAGTGTGATAGGGGTCAATTCCATACATGGAAAGAGATATCATTCACACCTACATGGGAAGTAGTTTGGGAAGAGAGGGATATGTGTTGGGGGGGGGGGGAAATCAATTAACTGTTTATTTTGCGCAAGGTTGCTTGTAGTAAGGGGATGACCTATGGAGCATTTTGAAACGTGCATTCAGATCTTGGGAATTTTGTAACAGAGTCCAGTTGCTGAGTTAATGTAGTGGTAATTTACATTCTGTTTTCAAATCTTGTTTATGCAATTCAAATTTGGTGTGTGAATCAATCTATTTCAATATTCAACAGGTTGTTAGGATCCTAGTAATGTCAATCGGTTGAACACTGAAATGGATTCACTTAAACACACACACACACAATATTCAAATTGCATAACAACATCTGAAAATAGAATGCAAATGACCACTGGATTAACTCAGCAACTAGACTCCATTACAAGACTTCTTAGATTTGAATACACGTTTCCAAATGCCCCAAGGGTCTTCCCCTTATTGCAAGCAA
This sequence comes from Hakea prostrata, assembly GCF_041222555.1. Taxonomy (NCBI): domain Eukaryota; kingdom Viridiplantae; phylum Streptophyta; class Magnoliopsida; order Proteales; family Proteaceae; genus Hakea; species Hakea prostrata. Next base: position 29,412,248 of record NC_142606.1, read on the forward strand.
ACTTTGCCCAATATAAACACCTAATTGACTCCCCCCCCCCCAAAAAAAAAAATCCCTCTCTTCCACTTAATATAACCTTGACTCAACCCTAACAAACTACTTTCCATGTAGGTGAGAATGAGATCTCTTTCCACATGATCCCTATCACACCTTATTTTATCCTTATTGTATAGTCCCCTTATGGATTAATATCCTAACATAATACTATAAATAATCCCTCGTTGATGGGAAAGAAATACTTTGATGAAATTCTCCAAGCTTTTCTGCAGCTCTTTTTGAGTCCTTATTACTGTATTAAGTTTCAAAATAGTGTTGGCTTTGGAATGGTATCTCCAAAGTGTCCTTTGCTAAAGGTTCTTGGAAATGACAAGCAGAGAACCTCCTCTGTTTCCATTTGAACCTATACTCAAGATTCTGCAAGACATTCCTTTGTTTCCATTTGGCCAGACAAGACGATATGCAAGACAGGACGATGTGCTTAGTAGAAAGGGTCTCAAGTCTCAACTCAAGTTGTAACTCTGATGATTGAGTTATTAGTGACCTCTATAATTTGAACTATGAACATGTTAATGTATTAGACATGTTTCAATTTTGAACTTTGAGCATAAATGTATGAGCATGTGATGTCTAAAGTAGGTCACCTTAAGGTTTCATGTCATCATAGCCGTTTCCCAAGTGGAACTCAGATTTACACTATATTTTTCATAAATTTAAGGTAACTAGTTGACGTATACCCAATTTTAGAGTTGGAGTTTTCTTAATGATTTCCCTAAAATTAAGGCCTGCCCAGAATCTTCCAGCAAGTATGTAAAACCCAGCCCTAACCTTGACCCAGGAACCTTGTTATTTGTAGGTCCAGTGACCCAAAGTAAAGTAAGAAGTCAGCTTTGGGCCATCCCAGTAGAGGACTTGGTGTCTGGCTTTGAATCCATGAAAGTTGATGATGAAGTTCTATTTATGGAAACTGAATCCTGATGAAGATCTGATTTGTTGATGGACTTGGAGTGCTCTCTATCTTGGTTTGAAGGCATTTCTACCTATTAGGTAAGTCACTTGACTTGTGTGCAAAACCCCTTTAGGATTGGATTTGATCTGGGCCTTCAATTCCCTGTTTTGGTCTTGCTGTCAGCATTGGTCGACCGATTGGTCGATCGGGCCATCGACCAATCCACTCGACCAATGAGTGCTGTCTTTGGCAATTAGGTTGTTCTTGCTCTATTTAAGTCCAATCTCGAGTCCACTTCGTATTTGCTGCCTCCAAACTCTCTGGAATGAACCAAAGACCTCTGCAAGTCATCTCCCTTGCATCCTTGGTGTTTTCTTGACGGATCTTCGTCGAAACTCTTCTTTTTGCATCAAAAGGTATGTCTACTCTCTTTTCTTCTCCTCCATCTTTGTTTTTCTTTCCTTTTTGAGTTGAGACAGTAGAAGAGATGCTGCATTCTCTGTTGCAAACATCTCTGAACATGTTCTCATGATCATCCTAAGGATTTGAGGCTAGAACAATGATCTTAACCATGATCATTGCAAGCTTTTGAAGGAATCATGATCAAACCATGATCTAATCTTTGTTAAACTTCTGATTTGAATTCTGATCTCCTTGGATCTTCTATATTGATCATGTTAGTAGTTAATTACTGTGTTTTCCTTCCATGGTCCATAATCTATCAATTTCTAGTTATTCTCTTCTACCATACTATGTGTTCTTCATGATGCATGGTAGTTACATATATGGTAGGTTTTATTTCCTTATTTAGATTTATGCTTTTAAGCCTATTTCCTTGAAGATCTAAGTATGCTTTTCATGATACCTTTACCTGAAGCAATGATCCATTCTCCTATTGTTCTTGTCTTTGCTTTCTATCTTGAATTCTTCAAGATCCATGGTTGATCTAATTATGGTAACTTTTTGTTTCCTAATTTGGATCTTGATGTCTTGATTGGATTGGTGTTTTGAGGTCCCCTATATGATAGAATACTATTGATGTAGTTTACCCCTTGATTAGTACCCTTTTGAACCACCAAATTCGGATTTCATATCTTAAAACTCTGTTTTTTTTAGGCTACTGTCTGCATTGGTCGACTGGACCAGTCGACCAATCCACTCGACCAATGAGTACAGCAACTCCAGAATTGGTCTGTGTTGGATGTTTTGGTATCTTTTCTGTTAGGGATCTTTCCTAATATGTTGTATATACTTGTTTAGGACCTTCTTCTCAAGTTTGCCAAGATCTTACTTGATTTCTTAGGATTCCTTTGCGAGTTATAAAAGGTAAGGATGGTTATTTCCTTAATTACATAGATAGCATGAATCTAGTTTCTATATTTGAATATCATAGATATGATTCCTAAATTAGATTCTTACAATGATATACTACTGTTGCATAACTTTGATTACAGTAGCATTACTTATTCATATTGAATTGACTCATGTATGATTTACTTACCAATTATATACAAGGTGATTGCAATTATTGATTTCTTTCCATATATGAGGTTACCATATATGTGATGATATGAATTGATGCATGTGTATGCTTAAGTATGGTTTGGAAAGGAGAGGTGTCCTTTTGACACTTCTGTCCTTGGACTACTACGGGAATATTATGGGATGTTTCCGGAGATGCCCTCTGGACACCTTCCTAAACTCGTTGGATGACATATCTAGGATTGTCTAGTAGTGTTTGGCTAGGATGTCCTGTTATGTCGAGACCCTAATCGGAGGGGTATTGAGACCGAACGACCCGTGGTAGCAATGGGGATTCATGGGCGCTCAAGACCGGTAACCAACCCGTGAGAGGACAGGAATCACATTGTGGGGGCCATTTATTGGTAGGGTTGCATATGGTTAGACTTGGGCTCACGGGCGCTTAAGACCGGTAACCAACCCGTGAGAGGACGTGAGAGCTTCCCGTTTACCATATGTGGATGATCAATAGGGTTGATGAGTCCGTAGTAAGGGACTATGAGGACTCTAGTGTGAAGGATACCGGAAAGGATCGTCAGGGACGAGGAATGGAAGTATCTGGATCTGACTTGATGTAACTAAGTAGAAGACTTGCATTTGGCTAGGTTTTACCCCGACATGCGCCAAGACTTATACCAAATGGTTGTGAGAGAGTGTGTTGACTTAACCCCCGCCATGGTTTGTCCCGAGGGATGAAGGACCCATTACCAATCGGCTGCTCAAGACCGGTGAAATGATCCGTGAGAGAATCCAAGATATCTTAAATGGTTGAGGATGTGAGTGGACTTTTCTAAAGAAGTACGGTGCTATGACTTAAAGCATGTCTGCCAATAGAGACCAGCATACATAGAGTTAGATTCATTCATTCATTGCTTGTCTCATATCATATTGCATTTATGATTGTTCGGAATCCCGTATGTTATTATGGATTTTAATCGCCTTTTACCGAGTTTCTTTGAAACTCATTCCTTTATTGTACAATGTTGTTAGACTATCCTGCAGGTCTTGAGTACTATGACGGTCCCTATGAAGAAGCGCAAGGCGAAGAGGCATATCTCCAGGAAGGTGATTGCGGTTACCACAATTACTCGAAGATCCCGCGAGTGGTTATGCTCCGTACGATGCTTAGTCCGACCATTGAGTGGAAGCGTCCTTGTGCCATTTATGAGATTTACACTTATAAGGATGTTGTCTATAAAGTGGAGAACAATTTAGTCACCCAATGTACTTGCTACTGGGATTAGATTTTGTCTAGTTTATTCTTTTAGAGCTACTTTTCCGCTGGTTGTAAAGTGGGATTTTTGCCTTACTTTACTTATCTGTTTGATACTCTGATTATATCTATTATTCTGATTCATTTATGATTCATTCTTTCTTTATTGGATCTATGGTTTATCTTCCACACTTTTATTTATGATTGTTCATGATTATGTTATTGTTTATGTGGGAGGTTGATCACTCGATACCTGATCTTCGGGCTGTGGATCACACTCTCGGGTATGCCAGATAGGGTACCGGCTGGGAGGGCGTGACAAAGTAAGTCTAATATTAATCTTCCAGCCATTTGTTAGTAGGGTTGCATATGGATAGACTTGGGCTCATGGGCGCTCAAGACCAGTAACCAATCCGTGAGGGGACGTGAGAGCTTCCCGTTTACCATATGTGGATAACCAATAGGGTTGATGAATCCGTAGTCAAGGACTATGAGGACTCTAGTGTGAAGGATACCGGAAAGGATCACCAGGGGCGAGCAATGGACGTATCTGGATCTAACTTGATGTAACTAAGTAGGAGACTTGCATTTGGCTAGGTTTTGACCCTGACATGCGCCAGTACTTAGACCAATGGTGATGTGAGAGAGTGGTGACTTAACCCCCAGCCATGGAATGTCCCGAGGGATGAAGGACCCATTACCAACTGATGATGAGTGAAGGAGACCTTCCTAAAGAAGTACGGTGCTATGACTTAAAGCATGTCTGCCAACAGAGACCAGCATACATAGAGTTAGAATCATAATGCATCATGTGTTTCGTATCATATAGCATCTTAAGTTGCTTTGAATTCCTGCTATTTATGTTGTTATGGATTAACTACCTTACTAGGTTTCATTGAAACTCACTCCTTTTGTACAATATTTTTTGTTAAATTACTCTATAGGTATTGATGATTATGAAGGTCAATATGAGGAAGCGCAAACTGAAGAGGCGTACTTCACGCAAGGTGCTGGCAACCATGAAGATTACATTGAGGATTCCTCAAGTGGTCTTACTTGTTACCAGGATTAGCCCTACTGTGAAGTGGGAGTGTCTGAGCGTCATTGATGAAATCTATGTTTATGAAGACGTTCTCTATAAAGTAGAATAGACCTTAGTTTAGTTTGTTATATCTTTCTTTCTTATCTTAGAACCAGATGTAATCTTTCTTTTGACTTTCAAACTACTTTTCCGTTGGTTGTAGAGTGAGATTCCGCCTCACTTTACTTATTGATTTAGACATTTTGATTGTCTTTCATACTCTGATGATATGTGATTTATTCTTTCTTTATTTGGATCTTTTGTTTATCTTTTGCACATTGATTATTTATGTTCATGATTATGTTATTGTCTATGTGGGAGGTTGATTACCTCGATACTTGATCTTCGGGGCTGTGGATCACACACTCGGGTATGCCAGGTAGGATACCGGCTGGGTGGATGTCACACTCTTACTATGTTTTATTCTTTGTAATTGAGACTATGAAGAAGATGTTGCATCCTTGCAACCATCTCTTCTACAATCTCCTTTCATTCTTAAGGTTTTATGATCTTCATATTGGCCTTTGCCATGATCCTTGTAAATTCTTCATGAAGCAATGATCATAATTTCGATTTGATTTCAAAGCATGTTAGATTAACTCCTTTATTTTGTTACAAAAGACTTACTATTACTTGCTTTCCGAAGATTTTGGGAGAAGAAAGGTCAAGATAAAAGCAATGTTCTACATTTCTTTGGAAGCCAAGTACTCTTCCAATTTCGAGGACAAAATTATTTTAAGGGGGGGAGAATGTGAAATCCAGCCCAAACCTAACCAGGACGCCCTATTTGTTTTGAGATAAAGAAAGACTTGTTTGATGTTAGACCTTAAAGTTAGACCTTGATTTCACTGTTATTTTCTTTGAAAGCCTTAGGAGGTCATGTCCGACCTTTTCCTTAGGGTAAATCCAATGTCCCAAAGTGAAGGAAGAAGTCCTTGTGGGCCCTCTTTATGGAAGACATGGTGTTTGACCCAAAACCCATACACATTGACGATGATGCCCCTTACTTGACAATCCGAAGGTATTTCCTGAAACTAGACTTCTTGATTAACTTGTAGGAGAAAACCCCACTCAATTTGACCCCGTTTAGCCCTCCGAATCCCTGTTTGAAGTTGTTGAACTATTACTAACCTTTGATTGACAGTGAATCGCTTCCCCGGGTAATCCAGATAAGGTACCCCTTGGTGGATTAGGGCGGGATGTGACAGATCTGTCAATCAAAGTCTAGTTTCACAAGGGTAACTATATTTTTCATAAATTTAAGGTAACTAGTTGACGTATACACAATTTTAGAGTTGGAGTTTTCTTAATGATTTCCCTAAAATTAAGGCCTGCCCAGAATCTTCCAGCAAGTAAGTCTAATATTAAGGGATGTTCAGATGGGTTTTAGGGTTCACAAGGGTTTGGTAAGGGTCTAGAAGGATGTGGCTAGGCCTAGGGATAAAGGGGAGAGAGTTCTAAACTTGAAACTGCTATAATGATAATTTCAGATTTGGATATAACAACGAGGGTTTAGAAACTAGGGGCTTAGGGTTTCGGTTAGGTAAAAAATGGAGTTGTCGCTGATTTTTGTAATTTCATATTTAAACCTAATGGTTTTATGTTGAAATTGGAGGTTCCGTACATGGACTGGGACTCTTGGGGAAGTCAACTAGGATTAGGATTGGGAAGGGGAAGTAGAGTAATTGTGGGAGATGCTAATCCTAAGAGAGTTTGGAGTATTGTTGAGGGTTTATGTTGAACTAGTGATTAGGTTTAGATTAGTTTGGATTGGTTTGATGGGCTGAAATTGGGAGGGAAGGTCACTAGGGCTAGGGGGATAATGTTCCTAAGGTTTATGATGAATCTAATAGTTAGATTTGCCGTAAATCTGACATTGAATTTTAGGTCTAGGAAAAAGTCTGAAAATTGCAGAAAAATTCCAGCATATTAGAAAAGGGGTAATAAGGGCATTAGGGTCATGGTTTTAGGGTTTAGGAGGGTCGCTAAGTGTAGGGAAGGGACTGGGATTGTTGTATAGTTGGAGTTGAAGGTAAGCAGTGGCTGGGGTTGGGTTGCTGTTGGAATTTGAAGATTGATTGAATAAATTGAAGAAGAATGGCTGAACTTGAAGAAAGGTGCTGATCTTTGAAAAGAACTTAATTTGAAATCTTTTCTGGCTCCCTCAAACAGGAATCCGGTCCTCAATTCAATAACTTTTCATTCAATAATCAGACTTGAGTTACAAAGAAATAATAGGCGCTTATTTATAGCCTACTACCAGACTCTTAACACTAAATGGAATTCTTTAACAAACTAGGATTCCACCACATAATCTAGACTCTTGAATTGGAATCTAAAAAAGATGCTGAAAATAAATTTTATCTCAAACTCTAATGAGCACATGCGTGAATTCTATTTTAATTAAAACTCTAATGGCACATATGCTAATGTTTAAGATAACCAAGGACTCAAAAACTAACTCAAAACATACTCCAATCAAAAGAAAACCCCTAAAAGATAAGAATCCTCCTAAAAGATAGAAACTCTCTTTATAAGAGTCTTATCTTATTCACAACTTAACCAATTCAAATTGGGTTTCCTAGCTGATCAAAACTCTTCAGAAAATAATGATAAAATTCTGAAAATAAAAACCAGCCACTAAATTAGGGCTACTAATATGACCAAAATACCCATCCTAGATTGGGTTAGGCCTGCATGATTGGGTGGGCCTTGGGGCCCATTTTATGGTTCAGCCAGGGGGGATTACTATGTTCACATCACCAGTGTGTTTGAAAGGGCTGATGTAAGCTGGACAGCATGTTTCAACCCCAAATGACCCCTGACACCCCTCGAGTTGGTGTTAAAAAACCAAAAAACTCCACAAACTGAAGAAGATCTCAAGCCAACTCTCATTTATTTAAGTTCACAAGATGGGCCTTGAGACAGAGATGTTGAACCATGACTACACTACACTGCCACTGAACTCCTCCATACCATCATATATTCCCTACCCCCATTTGATCCTTCCTTGAACTAGAAACCAATACATCTCACAACTTCCAAACCAGCAAGCAAAATGGACTCAAAACCTCAAACAATTCTGCCCAGCCAAACTCTAGTTACTGTACATCTTTATTCAAAATCCTCTTTTCAAACCCTAAAATTAAGTTTTTTCCTGACCACCCCATACAGTTCTCTATAAATCCATTCAGTTTACCACCTAGACCTGCAGCAACGAAAGTGTAATTTTAGGAGCCCCTTTGAGTCCAGACCTCCCCCAAACTGAACCCAACTTTTTTGGCCTTACTTGGCCTGAAGCTGGTTCTGCCTGCAGATCTAGGTCTATTTGGGCCTTAAACGGCCATATCATGGATGCTCAGAAACAATGTAATCACCTCGCAATTATTCTTATTATGAACTAGATGAACAAAAGAAGAAGAGAAATACATTCAAAATCAATGTGACTTTCATCCAGCAATCATCAATCAGAAGGACAGGAAAGAGAGAAAAGGTGGAATGTAAGACGATGTGTATCCAACTTGGCCTGGGCAAATGGTCTAATACTCTATTGTGACAAGAGTCGGTGGATGCATGTCTACACGTTTAAAAAAAGGGATAATTACTATTGCTCCCCTATACTTTGATTTTATTACTAATGTATCCCCTGTATTTTGCAAAATTACTAATCCAACCTTTAACTTTGTCTATAATTATTAATGCCCCCCTACTATTAAGTTCCGTTAGTTTACTGATGATGTGGCATCTCCATATTTTTTAAAAATCCCAAAATACCCTTTTACTTATTTACCCTTTTGTCAAGTTACAGTAATACCCTTAATTAATTGTAGAGAAAAAAATAATCATAATCTGTTTTACTCTAAAAAAAAATCACCAAAATAAAGAAATAATAATTGAATAAATTAAAATAGAAACAGAAGAGGAGGGAAGATAGAATTCAACTCAAATTTGAAAACTGAATATCACCTACTTCGTTAATTCCTTCTCTGGCAAGATTTTGTGGTTTCGTCAATGGTGGGTTAGTAAAGCGGTTAAAAATCTAAACCAAATCGAATTTGAATTTTGTCAATTTCTTTTATTCAAAATAAATAAGTTTAGTGAAGGTGGAAAACCAATATTTTTTTAATTCAAAATAAATGAAGTTAGGGTAAAATTGACATTTAATCTGGTTTTTATAAATGGGGTAGTATCGTCTTTTGATTTCTTAATTTTAATAAAGGACAAAGTGGACATTACATATTCAAACTTAACGGCTACTTAACACCGTTATAAGGAAGGGGGGCAACAGTAATTTTGTAAAGAACAGGGTTTTATTAGTAATAAAATCAAAGTACAGGGGGGCAACAGTAATTATCCCTTAAAAAAATAATATGAGTTCATGTTCTCAACTAAGTAAGGCTACACCTACACTGGCAGACCCAGGATGCAATAGTAGGGGGCCGAAGAATGAAAGCCAATAACCTTCCCATTTGGGGTCCCACCTCTAAACTATTTTATTAAATTAAATAAAGACCCACATACATTTTGTGGGGCCCACACATATTTGGAAAAGAAAAAAAAAGATAAATTATTGATAATGAATTTTTTTTTTTTGACAAAATATAAGTAAAATTAGAGCAACAATATAAAAAAAAATACGCACATGACTTCAACCTTAAAAAGTTAGATGCAAACAAAAAATTTCTTTAGTAGGAGATGTAAACCAAAAATTACAGAAGAAATAAAGAAACATAGAATATAAAATTAAATAAAAAGAATAACAAAAAAAGAAAAGAGAAAAAGAGAAACAATAAATAATTTCTTAAACCACGCTTATAGAAAAGGAAGAAAATAAATAGGAAAAAAAGAAGATAGAGGAGAGGGGAGATAGGAGATAGGAGAATAAATAGGAATTGAAGAATTAGTTTTTAATTAGAAATAAAATTTTGATTTTTTAATACCTAATAAGATTTTTTTTTCAAAAATTTCCTTTAATCCACGTTTATAGAAACATAATAGAATAAATAGGAAGAAAAGATGAGAGAGAAGAGAGAGGAGAATAAATAGGGATTGATGTATTATTTTTTTATTAGGAATGACATTTATACCTATCATTTTACCTTTAAAAATTGTTCACAATATTGGGGGGCCAAATAGTGACATTTCACATGTCGGAAGAGAAAAAACTGAAAAAATTAAAGGAATTAAGAGAATATGCATAAAAATTTTAAAAATCTAGGGGTCCATAGCCCCCTCCCACCCTTCATAGGTCCGCCCCTGTACACCAATGAGGGCAAAGACTAGAAGATTCCATCCAGATTACGAGTTAAAAAATTGCAGGCTAATTTACTCACATTTCAAGAGATTTTGTATTAGCAAGTACTTCGCAGCATGAGGAACAGTTGAGGGAACCAGAACAATCTCACATGGACTTGTAGAATAGATATCAAGGCAAATTAAATGCTTTTCAAGAAATGAACGAGTTTGTCTCTTATCTAGCCCATCTTGATGGTCTCCACTCTCACAGAATCATCCCATTGTTCCGCCCTTTTATAGATCCTGAAGAAAGTCAAAGAACAGAACGTATGAAATGGTTGAAATCTGTGTTGAATAATTATGGGAAAAGAGCAAAACCTAGATGTCAATATTTTAATTTTGAATGCTTGACAAAATCAAGGAATTATATATTCTTCTTTGTAATAGCTTAGCCTAGCCATACTAATATGGATCCACTTTCTTCACATGATCACACTTCCATTGCTCTGGATTTTAATGTTGGATGTGGCAGATGTGCTATTTTATTTTGGTTTCATTGACGCACATTATTAAAAATGCATTTGATAGCATGTCTCGGAAGAATAGTTCTAGCACTCTTTTGTGCTCAAAGAACAACAAATTTGGTGTAAAAATTGGTCCATTCTTTTGTTCTTAAATAATGAACTGGTAAAAGAAGTAAGAACGAATTTTACAGACCATGTTTTATCCAGGGAACCAAATCCTGATAAAATGGTCTAAGCTGGTGAAAGTGTTTGAAAACCATCTTTATCCTACCTCCGCTTGTAAACATGTTTACCTTTTGTTGTAATTATGTTTAAAACTTTATATAAATATTTTATTTATTTTAATTGTGTCTTTTATACATGGTTTTGTTTAGTCCCACATCGGGTTCAGAGGATCTGATTATATGGTTTATATATAGTAAGAGCCCAAGTATTATTAATTTGCCTGAACCCTATAGTGACCTTGCCATGATTATATAGATATATATATTATATATATTAATATATTAATATATCTATATGACTTGGGACTTGGGGAGTTACTTTGAAGAGAGTTTGAACCCTCACAGCCTTACCCTTTCACCGATAGCCTTTGGGGCTCTATATAAACTCTATTTCGTGCTCATTCTTGGGACACAGAATTCCTCCTCTTCTCTCTCTCTCTCTCTCTCTCTCTCTCCCTGTTATTCTATTAAGCAATGAACACAACCTGATTATACCTTGAGTAAACCTTTCTAGGGTGCAACCTTAAAGGTTTGGTTTGGGCTGACTGAACTTGGGGTGAAGACAATTTTACAACCCGTATTGCACAATTCGGGGTGTCTAAATACCTTAAAGAAAGTACTTCATGTACGTTTCAGCTCTAAAAAAGTACTGTGATTACAACAACAGTTCTGGTGTGATCCCTTAATCGTTTACAACACCTTTGTCTCCCGCCTTAGCTCAAAACTAGATTTTTTATATTACAAGTCTAATTGATAAATTTTCAGAAAGGATTACCCACTTTCAAACAAATAAATAATTGTCTATAAAGTATCAACACAAAAACGTTTTTTTTTTTCTTTTCCCCATAAACACACGAAACACAAAAGCATGTTAAGAATTATCAAAAACTGATCTTCCTGAACGAAAATATTACTAAACGCATACCAAGCAAATTGCTCAAAGCCACGGTTTCATGCAGTTTGATTTCTTCATTGAATTCCCACACGTCAAAAATGTTTTTCACGTAATTATATATTAATTATCTTTTGAGATGTGAGTGTGGAAGGATGGGAGAATGGGAGGATGGGATTGATGTTAAACGAGACTTTAATAATAAAACAATTATGGACGTCCTGCTGAGTCATGTACTAATTTTGTGTGCTCAAAAGCCCAAAAACTAAGGTACGGGCATTTGAGAACTGAGTGAAGAAAGGCATCCCTATCTTAAAAACATACAGAAGGAATCAATGTAGGCAAAACCCATTTGATTGGGCAAAGCCTTGAGTCGAGTTGAAACCAAGGTGCGAAGTTTTGGCCAAATTTACTGATTTGCCAATTGGTGGACTTGACAAACCGAACCTTGCAAACTGGGGAACTACGCTGCTGAGATTTACCATTTATGGCGATAGTTTGGAGCACATTTGTGCAGTCGTGTAGAAGATGAAGGACAAATTCGATAATCCAAGTGAAGTAAAAAAATTAAAAAGTCATTGACATGACACCACATCATGGGATGGAAATGTTTTTTCATCCACATGTGTGTCAAGTGGGAGAATCAAAATCAATAAACTTAATCACAAAACCACATTGTGGGATTCAAAATTCAATAAATTTAACCACAAAACCTAATGAGGTTTTATTTGAAGAATCTGGAGGTTTAGTGAATCCTTCATTGCAAATCTCGAGGTCAAGGCTTTTTAGGGCTTCTTCTCCTTACCTTGTCTGCCATTCTATTGTAGAGGCAAAAATCATTTCACTTCTTAAACATTTTATTTGTGATCAATGAGTTTGGTCGTGGGTCTTGTCTTCTAAGTAATTTCAACATTTTATTTGTTCAACTCTGTTTGTTATTTCTTTTGCTGCTTCCATGGCAGATTGGCAAATCCTTCTCTCCTCCTTGCTCCAACATCAATGTTTTTCTTCTTGGGAAATATTGACTAAAATGTTTCATTTTTTCCTCTTTGTTTAGATTTTATTGGGTTTTGTTTTCCTATTTTATCTGTGATTGCAAACAAGTAATAATAGAGGTAAAAGAAGCATGGATTTATGGAGCTTCGGCATTTACAACGATACTCGTCAGTGTTTCACCGATTTGTTGGAAAATCGTCAATTTTCCAGCAATATTCCGGCGACTTTTGGCAAAAATTGTTTCGCTTCAAATTTTCTTTCACTCTGTCGAATTGGGCGAACTTCGCCACGTTTTGGACGAAATTCACCAAAAATGTTTCTCCATGGTTGAAACTACTCTATTAACAAACCAAACTGTTAGATAGAGTATATCGTTAGTATATTGTCAGTATAGTATCTTGTATTTTCAAGGTTATAAATACCCTTGTAACTCTTCATTTCAAATATACAGAAATACTATTCTCTACATGGTATCAGTTTTCTATTCGGGCCTCTGCCCTTAGGTTTTTCGATCTTTCTTTTTCTCTCATGGCTTCTCCGGCGTCTGGCACGCTCAATCCACCGCCGATGATGGTTTCTTCTCCTTTGGTCTCCATTAATGTCGTTGTTGCGCTTCCAATCAAGTTAAGCTCTTCGAATTTTTTGCTCTGAAGGGCTCAATTTCTTCCTCTTCTTCGTGGTTATGATCTGTTAGGCTATCTCGATGGCACTTTTCCAAGACCTATTTCCTCTGCAACTGTTGTTGGTGGTTTGATCTCGTCTACAGATGCTTTTGAGATGTCTGGATCTGTAGTTTCTTCTACTTTGTGATCGACAAGATCAACTCATCCTTAGTTGGCTTGTTGCATCAGTTTCTGAAAGGATCCTTCCACACATCGTTGCTGCTCGGACGTCTAATGAGGCGTGGAAGAAACTTAACACAATTTTTGCTTTTGGTTCAAGAACTCGAATTCTTGAACTAAAGAATTGATTATTTCAGATTCAAAGAGGTTCTTCTTCGATTGTTGATTATCTTCTTGAAATTCTCTCTCTCACTGATATGTTAGCCGCTGCAAATTCCCCTGCTTCAGATAAGGATTTGGTATTAGTTACTTTGAGGGGATTAGGTGCTGATTACCAAGACTAGGTCTTCTATTATCTCATGAAAGTCATCCGTGCATCTTCACATGGGGCTGCTAATTCTATTATGTCTGCTAATGTTGCTGTTCGTGACACTTCCAGTCATGTCTCTGGCTTCGGTAACAACAATCGGAATTTTTCTACACAAACCATTCCTCCCCCCACCCCAAAAAAAAAAAATCCAAAACCACAAGGAAATCAAAATATAAAAGGGCATCGAAGGAAAAACCAGGACAAGAAACGATTCAATTGCATATACATTGTTCTTTCACAAGACGGGGTGGGGGTTAAAAGTAAATGAATATGACTTAACTATGTACATTTTCGTACATTAGGAAACATATATGCTCAATTTTAATCCCCCTAGGGAAGGTGGAAGGGGGGGGGGGAGAGAGAGAGAGAGAGAGAGAGAGAGAAAGAGAGAAGGGAAGGAGTATATACATTCTGAAATAGACTTCAACCGCATGAAAGCCCAGAAGCTGCAACTACACATGAATTTGCTTGCAGCACACAATCCAGTGATGGTTTACAGTTAAAGTAATGAAGATGATTCAGCTCTACCTCGGAGATTTTGGTTCTTCTGGTGTACAGTAATCAAGTTATCTGTATGTCTAGCCACATTTATCATCTCCTTAATATCAATCAAGATGATGTTTCCTCTTCTCGCACCTCTTAACATACCAAACCGCATGCTTTCTTAGGCCCATGCCAAGCATCACCTTAAGGCTTCCCAGCAGCACGTAGGTAATGGCTAACAACAGGAAGATCCAAAGTAACTTCCATGGAGAGGGACCATAGGGAAGGTGAACTGCATATACTGGAGTAAGAACCCGAATAACCTAGAACCACAAAGAACATCCACTAAGAAGATATTGAATCTAACCAATAAATTAAAATGTGCAAATTAAATGTCATCAAAAAGCAGTGCTTACCACACAAGCAGGTGCCAAGGGGACAAAAGTAAGACATTTCTTCCCATCCTCAGATCTTATATTTAATGTCTGAAAAGTAAAAGCAGGAAAAATGGATCATCACTGACAAGGAACAAAAATCATGGATGGAGACATTATAAATTTAACCATTAAGAATTACCCAAAGCAGTTCATACTCTTATTTTCCCATATTATCAAATGCAGGAACTTGGAGCACCAATAATGTTGTCCAAATGGGCAGCAAACAGATAGGGATGGATCCAAAAGTGGTGTTCATCGCGAGCAGTATAGAAGAATATTCAGAGTTTGAGCTAAACCTATTTCCCAATATCCAGTGCACCCAGATGATCCAATCATGGTGAAAAATGCAGAATCTTCGGAACAATCACTTCAGTGTTCTTTAATGATGCGGTTGAAGAAGCTGACATCAATATTTAGATTCTACTAATGGGACCAAAACCATCAGTGGTCTGACGGATTTATATATTCATTTAATTGGAAGCCAGTTCATTGCTTCCTCCATATCAATGAAGCCACTCATCAATTGTGAATTGGAGAGAACAGACAACATTAAGAGATGTAATGGAGTGAGTTGATTACATCATATTCTGGTTGGAGTTGGTTGGGTTCTTCACTTTCTGTCATAGCATTCAAATACTCAAAACCATAGTACTAAATATCACAAAGTTTCTGCAAAATTTTGTGCTGGCCGAAATGAAATGCTAGTTGAAATCAAAACTTGCAATATTTCGCCAAAATTCCGGAAAATTTCGGTGAAATTTCACCAAAATCTCAAAATTTTTGGTGAAGCCTTGAAAATTCTAAGGGGTTGTCCCATACAGGGCTTATGGATATGGTGGAGCATATTGTGGTCCAACGGCTAATTCCAGCAGCATGTCTGCATATGGGTATGGGGATGGATCAAGTACATTATTTGTTGACTCCATTTTTGGATATTCATCAAGATTAGCACTAGTTATGCCAATTCTGTGACTAGGTTAATGTCCATGGCCAATACACATTCCCTAGGGTAGGAAATCTACTTAATGTTGATGATGCTACCTATAGAAGGGTAGTGATGGACTAGACGGGTAACTTTATCTATACTATATCATGGCCTGCTTTTGTCCATTATTCAGAGTACTCCTCCATGACTAAAGCAATGGATCCAGCCCCATACAACAGCTTTTATTAGATTAGACTAGGTCCCATTCATTTTATGATATCTTGTATGTTGTATGATATTCATTCATTCATTGTAATTCATTAATTTATTCTTATACATCATTCATTGTAATGTTTAACCGAGTATTGAGTTCTACACTTCTACTTGTTCTTGCACTTGTTCTTGTATTTGTTGGTGCACTTCAATGAAAATTTAGTGTTCTCCTGCATAATATCCATATTTACATTTGTGAAATGCATGTTCCAGACTTCAATTTCACAAACATACAATGGGGCATGTACTAATCAAGAGCACTAATTTGGGTTAGGCTTTAGGCAAAAATAATACTTCCAATATGTTTATTGGCTTCAAATTAGGTTGTACAACAAAAACCAGGCAAAAAAAAAACACCTAAAACCCACTGAAATTTAGCATTGAAATATGGTACAAACTTGTACTAGATTTCGACAAAATTTCAGCGAAATATGAAAAATAAAGCCATTGCAACCAGGTCAAAATGGAAAAACGAAACGAAATGTTACACTATGCTCAGAAACCATATCTCTGCTCTTAGTCTCATTAATTTCTCTTGCATCCACTCAAAGTCATCTCATTGTAGACTATTTTCTATTCCAACACTTGGGCAAGACCAAATTGGTCTTACTAAGGTAGGTTGTCATGTAGTCCAAGGTTGATGGGAGTCCCAAGTAGGAGCCAATTCTTCCAGGATCTTTAATGAACAAAGTAGGGTTTCATGGGTCAAAATAGAGGTTGGAGAACTTGCGAAATATCTTGCTTTTTAGCCAAGTAAGACAAAAAAAAATTACCAAATCTCGCTGAGACTTGCTCATATCCCATATACCTTGCTCATATGTTGAATATCTAGATAAAAACTCAATTAACTTGATCATATCTTGCATATATCTCAATCAACTCTTCGCAAGATCTCACCAACATCTCCAATATCTTGGTTGTTAGAACCTGTCATTTGTTAGTATACTTGAATGATAAATCTATGTTGATGATTCTATGTCTGTATGCAATAGTTTGTACTTGTCAGAACCTGTCATTTGTTAGTATACTTGAATGATAAATCTTTAGTGATTTTTTTGGGAAAAATACTAGTTCCATTGTATTTATTATGCTTTAAATAGGTAGGAGGCAAGAAATCATATGAAATGGACGTCAAATAAGGCTTGAAACCTAGGTCGAAATTTTAAAAAAAATCATATGTTTTGGTTGAAACCTAAAAATTCCGGCCTTTTCTTGGGTCGAAATCTTGGTTTCGACCGAAATTTGTTCCTTGGTGTCATGTGAAGTTTGTAATATAAACATTGATGATGAACATGTGTAATGCATACAATATACCATAGTTTTTTGAGTTAACTTTAATGTATTCATAAATATTAAGTAAATTATGTCCACACTAGGTTTTACAAGTGTACTTCAGCTTAGGGGTTTTAAAGCCAAGCTTGAAAGGGAACTCACACATACAGTTGTGTTTTCATCAATCAAAGGTCGCCACTGTGTTTAAAGGCCTGAATAGGCTTGACAGCAAGTCCTAGTACCAAAAGTCCCTTATAAGTCACTGAGTTGAGCCATTGAATTAGGAGGGAAAATTCCCCCAACTTGCTGAGAACTTGGCAAGATCTAGTGAGGTCTTTGTTTTTTGGCCAGCAAGATGGATGGGTGAGAGCGAGTTCTTGAACCATGGCTTCTAGTACAATTTACAGTTTCCCTGGGATAAATGGAAATTTTATCTAAGACTGCTTGGATTGGACTGTGAAGTGGGAGTAATGCCAAGAGAAGATAAGGATGAGCTGGGTACTTGGGTTGACAGTTTTCAAGTTTAGGAGAAGATTGTTCAGCTTGGAATGACCTGTGTAGTACAAGCCTCACTTCTCAATTTTAGTTCTCCTGGTGGACATGGTTATAGTGTACAAGATAAACTTCTTGATTTTGGACTTGTGAATTTTTCCTTGGGATAATCAAGAAATTAGGATCGAGATGTTTTTAACTAGATCATTAATTTGCTAAGAAATTTTGAAGATGGCATGACTTATAGAGATGGGTGGGATATTCATTTTGGGTGGTTTGAGTGTTGATGGGATGGATCAAACTTACTGTAGTGGGAGGTTTCTTGAGCAGCAGGTCTTTGGTTAGAGGATTTTGAATAAAGATTGAATATTGAATCTTGTAATACTTTTAGTAAAGCTTTAGTTTGAACTTTCATGGGCTTCTCACTGTCAAGAAGTTCATAGGATACACACCACAATCCCACAATTTGAACTTCCACATCTTCCAACTGTCAAGGAATCAATTGGATACTTACCAATCCCACCAAGGCTAGATCCTCTGGACTTGACCACCAATGGAGAAGCGGCAAGCAGCAGCAAAAGCATGGAATGCAATTTCATTAATCAAATTCATGTTTTCTTTGCCCCTATTACAACCTTAAATAAAATATTAAAAAATAGACTCTTGTACATGGTTTTTTTTCATCTCTTTTGCTGGCTGTTGTTGTTCGTTCTTTTTTTTTCCTTTGTGTGTGTGTGTGTGTGGGGGGGGGGGGGGGAGGCCTAACACAATTCTTAACCTACTAGGTAACTTAAAGTGTTAAACTGACTAGAAAACTGAAGTAGAATGAAAACAAATCATAATCCAGCCCACTAAATGCTTAAATTAAAAATAACTAAAAATGTATACTCCCAAAGCGTAAAAGAGATATCCTAAAATAACTTAAATTGAACCACTGGTTCAAACCAATAAAACCAGTTCAATTTTAGAACAACATGAAAATGAACCGAGTATAGAAGCTAATCCCATATGCACTAATTACCCCTACTTTAGGCCCTTAAAACTGACCTGTTATATAAAAAAACCACGTGTATAACCCAACCTCAGAATTATTCCTTAGAAAAGAAGCCAATTTGATGGCAAACCTGCATCAAATTGGCTTCAGGTTCTCAAAGGTTCCATATTTTAAAATGCAAAATCAACTCATCAGAAAAGCCAAAATTTTCAGATTTCCTAGAGACATGCCAAAGGATTGATGTAGGTCATGGGACCTACACCAAGTGGAAAGCCCAAGGCCTAAGGAAGCCCCTAGGCTTGTTGCCAGCAGCACCAAAGAAGTCTATATTAGTCCATAATAATCCTTTTTTTTTTAATCAGATTAACAGAATTGTTTGGGTAAAGGAAATCTGGTAATTCTGCCCAACTCCTAAGTCAGGAGAATTTAGTCCTTCATGTTATTTTTATGTTGCAGTCTTTTGTCTAAGTTGAGATGTAATAAAAGCAACCCTATGTTCCCCTTAATATAACCTTGACACGATCCTAACAAACTACTTTCCATGTAGGTAAGAATGAGATCTCTTCCCACACAATCCCTATCACACCTTATTTTAACCTAATTGTATAGGCCCCTTATGGATTAATATCCTAACATCATACTATAAATAATCCCTCATTGATGGGAAAGAAAACACTTTGATAAAATTCTCCAAGCTTTGCTGCAGCTCTTTTGAGTCCTTATTACTGTATTAAGTTTCAAAATAGTGTTAGCTTTGGAATGGTATCTCCAAAGTGTGTTTTGCTAAAGGTTCTTGGAAATGACAAGCAAAGAACCTCGTCTTGGTTGAGAACTGAACCTATACTCATGGTAGGAGAAATCTCAAGATCATGCCAAGATTTTGCAAGACATTCCTCTGTTTCCATTTGGCCAGACAAGATGATATGCAAGACAGGATAATGTGCTTAGTACATTGGGTCCCAAGTCTCAACTCTTGAGTTGTAACTCTGATGACTGGGTTATTAGTCGACCTCTGTAATTTGAACTATGAACATGTTAATGTATTAGATGCGTTTCAATTTTGAACTTTGAGCATAAATGTATGAGTATATGATGTACACAGTAGGCCATCTTCAGGTTTCACATCATCATAGCCGTTTCCCAAGAGGAACTCATGTTTACAATATATTTTTCATAAAATTAAGGTAACCAGTTGATGCATACCCAATTTTAGGGTTAGGGTTTTATTAATGATTTCCCTAAAATTAAGGCCACCCCAGAATCTTCCAGCAAGAAAGTCTACTATTAAGGGATGTTTGGCTGGGTTTCAGGGTTCACAAGGGTTTGGTAAGGTTCTAGAAGGATGTGGCTAGGCTTAGGGTTAGAGGCGAGAGAGTTCTGAACTTGAAACTGCTGTAATGATAATTTCACATTTGGATTTAACAGTTAAGGTTTGGAAACTAGGGGCTTGGGGTCTCGGTTAGGTTAGGAATGGGGCTGTTGCTGATATTTTGTAATTTCAGATTTAAACCTAATGGTTTTAGGTTGAAATTGGAGGTTTTGTACATGGAGTGGGACTCTTGGGGAAGTCAACTAGGATTAGGATTGGGAAGGGGAAGTCGAGTAAGTGTGGGCGATGCTAATCCTAAGAGAGTTTGGAGTATCGTTGAGGGTTTATGTTGAACTACGGATTAGGTTTAGACTAGGGTTTGGGTTGGTCTGATCAGGCTGAAACGGGGAGGGAAGGTCACAAGGGCTAGGGAGATAACGTTCCTAAGGTTTACAATAGATCTAACAGTTAGATTGCCGTAAATCTGACCATGGGTTTGTTGTATAGTTGGAGTTGAAGGTAGGCTGCGGCAAGGGTTGGGTTGCTGCTGGAATTTGAAGATTGATTGCTGAAATTGAGGAAGAATGGCTGAACTTGAAGAAAAGTGCTGATCTTGAAAAAGAACTTCGATATGGCCCCCTCAAACAGGAATCTGGTCCTCAGGACCTCAACTCAGTAACTTTTCATTCAATAATCAAACTTCAGTTACAAAGAAATAATAGGCTCTCATTTATAGCCTACTAACAGACTAACACTAAGTGGAATTCCTTAACAAACTAGAATCTCACCACATAATCTAGACTCTTGAATTGGAATCTAAAAACAGACATGCTGAAAATAAAACCTTATCTCAAACTCTAATGAGCACATGCCTGAATTCTATTTCAATTAAAACTCTAATGGCACATATGCTAATGTTTAAGATAACCAAGGACTCAAAAACTAACTCAAAACAGACTCCAATCAAAAGAAAGCTCCTAAAAGATAAGAACCCTCCTAAAAGATAGAAACTCTCTTTGTAAGAAACTAAGAATCTTGTCTTATCCACAACTTAAACATTTCAAACTGAAATTCCTAACTGATCAAAACTCTTCAGAAAATAAAGATAAAATTCTGAAAATAAAAACCAGCCACTAAATTAGGGCTAATATGACCAAAATACCCCTCCTAGAGGGTTCGGCCTGCTTGCTTGGGACGGCCTTGGGGCCCACTTTATGGTTCAGCCAGGAGGGGTTACTGTGTTCACACATCACCAGTGCGTTTGGAAGGGCTGATATAAGCTGGACAGCAAGTTTCAACCCCAAATGACCCCTGACACCCCGAGTTGGTGGAAGAAAAAACTCCACGAACTCAAAAAGATAGCCAACTCTCATTTTTTTAAGTTCACAAGATGGGCCTTGAGACAGAGATGTTGAACCATGACTACACTTCCACTGAACTCCTCCATACCATCATACAAGGCTTCTCCATCCAGTTACCTGGCAGCCAGCATCCCCGTCCCTACTTTCTGCTTTAATATCTATCTGATTCCCTACCCCCATTTGATCCTTCCTTGAACTAGAAACCAAAACATTTCACAACTTCCAAACCAGCAGGCAAAATGGACTCAAGACACTTTCAACCATAAACCGCACCCCCAACCCATCCCTCCTTCTGCCCAGCAAAACTCTAGTTACTGTACGTCTTGATTCAAAACCCTCTTTCCAAACCCTAAAATTAAGTTTATTCATAACCACCCCCATACAGTTCTCTATAAATCCATTCAGTTAACCACCTAGACCTGTAGCAACGGAAGTGTACTTTTAAATCCCCTTTGAATCCCTCATATAAAAACCTCCCCATATACCCTAAGTCCTAACTGAACCCAACTTATTTGGCCTTACTTGGCTTGGAGCTGATTCCGCCTGCAGACCAAGGTCTATTTGGGCCTTAAACAGCCATATCATGGAAGCTCAGACACAATATAATCACCTTGCAATTATTGTTATTATGAACTACATGAACACAGTAGTGTTTCTCTATTTCTCTATTTCCATTCAAAAGAACTGTTGTAATGTGAAGAATTGCTCCTCAAAAGTATATTATTCACAAGACCCCAATAGGGTATTTATAGTTACAATCTAGTTAAGCCCTATACTAAGTAGGAAAAGGAAATATAAAACAAATAGAAATAAAACTCTAGACTTATTAGGAAACATAATCTTATTCTAGTTAGAAAACCTCAGTCCATGTTTTCAACAAGAACAAACGAAGAAGAGAAATACATTTATCACCCCTTTTTTTCCCCTTAGTAATGAACCTAATACCAAAAAAAATTGATAAGGCACAAAGCAGTTGCTTTTTAATGTACACAATGCAAATTTAATTAGCAAATCAGTAATTCCAAATTCATAATAAACACCATCTCCTATGCCACAGCATTTTGAAAATCTATATTAATTCCAGAAAAATAAATTATTGCATGTAACAACCGTTTCTGGAATAAAAATTATTATGCAATATCAAACAGGTTTTATTCTCCACAAAATTGGCCAAGAAACAAAAATACGACGACTCATGAGTGAAAATATAACCAGGAGACAAAAGCTTTATAATTTGAGGGCTAGTATCAGACACAACAAAGGTCCAGGATGTTATATGGAGTTTCAACCCTTTATCCTATATGCTCTTGCATGTAGCATAAGCTAATTGCTGTGGAAACAAAATTTTACTGAAGAACACAGATGATAAGATCACCACAATTCCTAGAGAGAAAAAAATTGTAATGCTTTATGACATCTATTATCGGAGTGAAAGAAATTACCTGCTTGCAAAGCTGCTCCAGAAACTCAGAGAATGTAATGGGCTTTATCTCATTAAACTTTGCAATGAATGAATGCTTTATGATATCTATTAGCATTTCACATGTATAAACAAGGAGAGCATTCTGCAATGTCACAAGAAAACATGTAGCAACAGAGTGTTAAAAGAATGATTTGTGAAAAACTTTCTGAACTTTTTTTTCCCCATGTAGCCCATATTGCTCACAGGTATTATATGATATACTTACATAAATAAAAGTTCCAAACCAAGGACCTTCAGCCTCTAGTATATTCTGAGCAAGCACAAACAAAAGAAATGCTGAAATGTGGAACCTCTCCACCGAATCTGTTATTAAACAATGGAATTAACTGGATATGATGAGAGGTAATAAATTATAATTTAATGCCGAAAATCATCAAACCATCAAACGTTTCCATATAAAGTATACAAGAATTCCAAACTTTTACCAATGAATATTTGCTGCTGAAGAGAAGATATTTTTTAAATTCTTGACTATTAATTTTTATTTTTATGTTAGGTAAATGGAATCTTATGTCTGAAACCTAAATCAGGCTAACCACAAGTTCAGATCCTGGATCCAAATTCAGCAACCAGAACATCAGGGCAAGATTCTTGGATAAATCAAGAAGATTTTTTTTATTGTTAGAGATCAGTACATTCACCCAAAATTCACCCAAAGCCTCCAGTTAGGTATACTCCAGACTAATCTACTACCTAATGAAACCAATCTGATTTTCAAAGTACGTAAGGAAATTATACCCTACACAAGAGTGAGAGGAACTTCTTGATAACACCATTTCTCTTTTCTGGAGTTGGCTGAATAAGAGTTTGCAGGGTAAAGCAAAAAAATTGTGAATGCTTGTTGTTGAATCACTTAACTGAACTCTTTGGAGTGCCAAAAATGGCAGGGTTCTTAACAGTAATGTTGTGCTGTGCATGGGGTGGGCTCAATCTTCAGATTTGGAGTTTTATTACTAGTGACCCCTTTAAGTGGGGTCAAACTCTAGGTTCCCCACTTAAGTGCAAAAAATTAATGGTTCCCCAATTCCAACAAATCCCCAAATTACTGGTTACCCACTGTTAGACATTCTGTTAAGTAATTCAAAATTTCATATGGTTGGGTAGGGAGGGTAATTTGGTCATAACAACCCATTAAGGGCATTGGGGTCATTTCCAATTCAAATTTTGAATTACTTAACAGAATGTCTAACAGTGGATAACCAGTAACTTTTTGCACTTCCAAGGGAGGAACCTAGAGTTTCATCCCCACTTACAGGGTTCACCAGTAAAAAACTCTCAGATTCATAACAGTATGGGACCCTCCCTCCCTTTTTTCCCACTGCGAGGGTGGGGGGGGAGGGGAGTGAGTAAGTATGGTAAGTAATAGGGTGACGTATTTAAGGCACTATGCATGTAGGATGTGGGTATCCTTGTGCTGTTTTTTCTCCAGAAATAATAAATTCTTTATGGACACAAAAAATACACTTTCTGATTTTTAAGTTGCTGATCATCAAAACTTTTTGGGCCATATGCGAATTCATGGGTAGAAACAAGCTACAGTGCCTCAGGATATATGCTTGGCCTGAACTGACCATAATTAACAAGGAAGGACTAGGCTTACAGCATGGACACTCATAATCGACAGGTTCAGGAGGCCTGCTTAAATATAACAAAATAATATATCAAAAAGTTTGGTCAGACAGTGTTCAGGTTCAGTCTTTTTGGGCCATATGCGACTACATGGGTAGAGTCAAGCTACAGTGCCTCAGGATATATGCTTGGCCTGAACTGACCGTAATTAACAAGGAGCTAGGCTTACAGCATGGACACTCATAATCGATAGGTTCAGGAGGCCTGCTTAAATATAACAAAATAATATATCAAAAAGTTTGGTCAGACAGGAAATTGGGTGATTTGTTCAGGTTCAGTCTTTCAGGTCTGAGGCCCATGCTTAAGCCTAGAAGTTTAAATCAATGCGTTACCAGGTCAATGCTTGTTTTCTATGGTTCTTCAATGGTTCTGATGGAAGGCCAGGAAATAACCTGGAGGTTGGGACAATAAGATTCAGTAATAACAAAATGCCCAATTTAATTTGAGATATTTTATATAAGAATTGAAGATTACATGGTAAACAGTACTCAATAACCCCACCCAGAGAAAGCATTCCAAGTTTTCCTTTGTCAAATGGATTCCATTCACCACGGCAGCTTCAGATGCAAGCTTGGGAAGTTATATGGAATAGAATATACTCTATTGAGGTTTCGCAAGCCCTAGGATGGTGGCTGAGCTTTCACTGCACAAGGAAGGCAAACCTTGTCCTATAAACAATGAAATCATACAACGCCAACCTTACTAAAGATAAAAATTAAGAAGAATTGAGGCAAAACTTGATGATTCAACCAGAAGTGCTGGCATAGATAACTGAACACGCGTAAAAACATGGAACAATGAGCTCAGCCAGGAGAGATCCAAAGTGGACCTCTACAAGACATTCAATTCTCACTTGCCATTTCTTGACTACCATCCAAGCAGGAGGATGATCACATCAATTGACACAATTTTTATACTGAAGTGGCATTGAATATACACATGTTGAAGGAGAATTAATACAACCCTTCAACAAGAAGAGGAAGGCTGAAAAGGCTTACCATGGCACACCAGACTGTGAATGTTTTCCTTGCTAAAGCGTTTGAATACATTGCTTTTGATCTCCGCAAAATTATTTGAAACCAGCAAAGCCAGTATGGCATTGTTGTGAGCAACAATACATGTGGATAAAGTGATTGACTGAGCTAACAAGATGAACGAGTGGGCAAGTATGACTAGTTAAAGAAACCCAAGACTGTTGCAAACAAGCCACAGAACAGGACATTAGACACAACAATAACATATATCATACTCTAGAAGGATATTAGATGCAAGAACAGCCAACGCTTGGTCCCAGATGAATCTCCAGAGCCAAAATCTCATATTTTCTGGTGAACAATTTGCAAGCCCCTCTGCTGAACTGAATAGTGTTTGCAGCATGTCCGTACAAAAATTTTGACATAGTTTATCAAATATCTAGTAAAAACAATTTTCATTGATCAGTTGAAAAGAATCCCCATTTAACAATCAGCTTATAGATAGATCGAGAGTCTTGGGATTTTTCACACCTCTAACACATTATACACCACATAGAGCTTTACAGCTCCTTGACCACGGATCATGTGATATATCAGGCTGATATCTGAAACAAGAAACAACAACTGTAAAGCATCAATTCTCATAATTTGAATTAATCAAAGCATCCATTTGCATGCCTAAAAAATCTAGAGGTGATACTGAATCTTTTTCTACCTGTTCGCAGTAAAAGGGTGACTCCAAAGGCCATCACAATCAAACAGCTGAAATCAGACAGTTCTACAGCACATGGTCTCCGGAACTGCCTGCCACAAGCATTGTCAGGCACTCCTGTAACTACTACAAGTCATCATAATAAAGAGACAGGCAGGAAATATTGGTGGAAAAAAAAATTCAAACACAGCAAAGCATGAAGTACAGTGAAAAATTACACACAATTAGTTGGAAAAAAGTTTAATGCTCCTTTCCACCAAAATTTTCTCTTCTGCCCTGATCCTTCTTACATCCATCTGAGGAGAGGTAGCCATTTAGATATTTCTTTCTTATGTCTCATATCATGTCCCCATTATTCCAATTGTTTTTTTCTTTTTCTTTTTTTCTACACTTTTTCCAACCTATTTCTTTTTTCCCTCATTATCAATCATTGTGATGTCAAATCAAGAGAGGTTGATGTAACCAGCGAAGGACAGCCCAAGAAAGGCCAGAAGAAGGCCCAAACCCACTCGAATTCTGAAGCAAGCCCAGAGAGGCCCAACCAACACAGTGGCAATTTGGTCATTTTCCACCCCCGTATCGAGTCCTAATTAGCTGGAATAAATCCATTTAACTAGAGTCCTTTTCTATTTTTCTTTTGTTATTTAGAGTCCTGGTTTGAGAATTATGTAAGAGTTTTAGTTTGAGTTGAAGTCAGTTAGTTGTGGAGAAGATAAGATCCTTATCCAAAAAAGGGTTCTTATCTTTTAGGAGTTTGTTTTGTTTAGAGAGTTCTATTTTGATTTAAAGGTGTTGGTTGAGTCCTAAATTATCTTAATTAGCTAGTGCTTTTAAGTTAAAATATGTTTTAGTAAGATTCTAAGAGTTGAGGTCTCGCAGTAATTAGATTCCCTTTTACAGGCATTGGTCAAGGGGTGGGACCCTTCTCCATTAGCGACTCCCAACCCAAGTCAGAGTTCTTTTTTTTTCCCTAAGGCTGTAAATAGCCTATTCTTGCAATGTAAATTGGAGCTTTGATGAACGAAACATTGTGTTTGAAAAAATAGATTGAGAGAAGTCGTGGGATCCTAGGAAGGGCGACCTGCAGCTGGAATAGTGCTTCTGTTTCTGTAATTTTAAAGTTTTTCTTCTTCAAGCATTCAAGCAATAATTCCAGCAAGCCTCCTCAGTCTTCAAGTAAGTACAGCCCCTAACCCTTTCCCTATCAACCATAGCCACTCCCTCCCCTTTCCCTTCTTCCTGCGATAGCAGCAGCTCCTCTCCCCCTGTTAACCCCTCCTCCCCCAGCACCTTTAGACCCTTTTACCCTTCCCCTAGGTTTGCACCAAGCCTTAGAACCTACTCCTAAAACTTACTTTTCCCATTCAGCCTATTTCCCCTTAGCTGGAAATTTTCTGCACTGCATCTTCTACCTTGGGAGAATTCTGCAGAATTTTCAAACCTTCTGAAACCCTAAGTGAGATAAACTAGACCACCTTAGACTCTCTAAAACATAGAAACCCAGTTCTGAACTTGCGGAACCAGCAAAGACATATTCAAACCCACCCTGGCCAAAACCTATCCTAACACTAATTTGACTTCATATTTGAATTTCAAATCTAGAAGTTCAAGTTACAGAAGATTTCAGGCCTAATTCTCAGTTACAGCAGGGTTATCTAAAGCCCTAGACCTCTGACACATCCCTCCCTCTTGCTGGAATTCATGGGCAGCCCTAAGAATCTGGGGAAATTTCCAAAATTATCCTAACCCTAGATTCGGGTTTACATCAAAGGTCCATTAAGTTGGCCTATGAGAAAGGAAACCCATTAAATGAAGGCCAACGTAGATCTATTGATATAACCAGAGTTAGGCCCCCTAAAATTGGGCCCAAAAACTAGACCCCAAAAAAGAGCACTTGGAGCTGGCCGAATACCCCAGGGGTATTTTGGTCATTTTTTCCAGCTCCCTTTTGGGGTTCAATGTGGTCTTAATAGAATTCCCTTGATCCAAGGGTCAAGGATAAAGGGCGTACCCAGTGCCGAAGCTCCCACACTGTGGGGTCTGGGGAAGGGACTTTCATTTCCTGTTTGAGTCAGTAAGTTGAGAGTTCTAATCATTTTGAAGTTATTTTGAGTTAGTTCATTGTCGATAAGGTTCCTTATCTAGAAAGGGGATCTCATATTTATAGTTAGCTCTATTTGGAGTTAGCCTCTTATCTCCAAGTGTGAGTTTTTAGTTGGAGTCCTACTTGGTTTGTTAGTGAGTTGTTAAGTAGTTGAGTTGGCTTTGACAAGTAGTTGAGTCCCATTATGGTTAGTATTTGGTTACTTAAGAGTCAAGTCTGAGCCTAATTATTTAGGGGATTCCTTTTCAGAGTCTAATAGAGTTTTCAGGCTATGAATAGCCGATTCAAGATTTCAAGTATTGTAAATTTCAGTTTTTGATCATTGAATAAAGAGAATTTGAAACCCCATTCCCAGCCTTCGTTTGGATCCCAAAACCATTCTTAAACCCTGCGGCTTGATCAGATTCCCTTGATGGACTTTCCTAGGCCAACCCTAATTTAAGGGGATTACCTAGAAACCCTGACCTTAGACTTCAGGTTTCATCATCGTTCATTCGTTTCTAGAAAAAATAACTCAATTTAGTGCCAGATTAACGCTCCTCTCACATTACCTGTGGGGACCCCACTCAATCTCCTCTCAACCCCTCAAATCTTCTCTCACCCCAGTTACCTGCAAGGCTCCCTCTCTCGCATCCTCCACTCACTCTCCTCTCCCGTGTCGCTCTCCCCCTTCTCACCCTAATTGCCCCTCTCATGTAGGCCTCCCCTCCCTCCTAACACTCCTTTCTAAGCCCATCACTCAACTCCCCCCTTTCGACCCACTCATTTGTCTTGAACACCTAGCACTTCTCTCTCAACCTCCCCTAACATCCCACCCCATCAGCCCGGACCTAACCCATTCATATCCCTCTCACCCCAGCAAGCCCAATCCCTCTTCCCTATTGGCCCACCCTATCCTACCCATCTCCCACTCTCCCTTCTTTGCCTCCAACCTTGCCCCAACCTATCCCTTTCCCTCTCCCTTGGCCCTTATTTCGATTGCAGATGGCGTTCAATGCGGGCAAGTTGTCTCTTGTTATACCAAGCCTAAAGATACTCTAACTTTGATACTCCTTCACCTCTTCGGGGTTATAGGAGAAGCAACCGATCTACTAAAGGGAGCCACCACCTTGACGAAGACTTCATTGTTAACCTCAAGTCTTCTAGGAAGAAGAATAACTAAAGAATAAAAGAAAAGAAAATAACAAAAACAAAAGGGAAAGTAGTGAATTTCCGACCACAAAAATTGAAACAATGATTCCAAAGCCATAAGGTTGTCGTATAGCTGAGTGCTGTATAGGTTTGACAGCAAGGGAATTCGTATAGTCTTTGGAGCCACCTACAATCAAATCCTAGGGATTCTACAATAGAGTGGGGACTACAATACGTTTTTGTTTCTACTCTAGTTAAGAGTAATATCTTTGAATTTTTTAATTTTTTTTTTAGTCAATTTACCTAAGAATGAGAAAATAAAATGGACTAATACCTCCCCGGCAACGGCACCAAAAGCTTGTTTTTAAAATAAAAATAACCACAAGCGCACGGTATCGTGTAGCTAACGGGTCGATCTCAAGGAGATATGTCACTTTGAATTTAACCTCTTAATGGTAATGCGAGAGTGCAATGATTCAAATTTGTTAACTAATTAATTAAACTAAACGAGCGGTCCTAATCCATACATCTAATGCGATCAAATTGAGACTAAAGATAATACAAATATAACCAACGCATAAATAAAAAGGTGGAAAAAAAAATACAGAAAGGAAATAACAAAGCAATAAAAGGAAAAGGGGAACCTTAACCAAAGAGAGGCATGACTATAGGCATCTCTGGATCAAGGACCCAAGGGAAGGGAAACAATAAATAAATGATGAAAAATAAATTGCAGAAAGTAAATATCAATAACAAAGCAATAAAAGAAAAAGGGAAACCTTAACCAAAGAGAGGCACGACTGTACAAATCTTTGATCAAGGACCCAGGGGGAAGGGAGAACAATAAATAAATGCTGGAAAATAAATCCTAAGTTAAAAATATGGAGGGTTAGATAGAAGCGAGAATGGAGGGGGGAGAGAAGATTATTGAAGAAGGTCTCTTACTTGCATCTTTGAACCTCAAATAATAAAATAAAATGAAAGAATGATTCGAATCTCAACCAACCCTAACAACCAGATCTAGAATGATCTAAATCTGCAATTGATAGACCTAGAGAAAAACAAATCCTCAAACTTGAAACTTGAACTTGAATTAAACAAACACTCAATCTAAAAATTAGAATCTCACGAAAGCAATCAAAGAAAACTAGAGAAAGCCTAAATAAACTAAAAAGAAAAGAAAGTGTGCTCCTCCTAAACTCTAAAACACCTTCTCCCTTGCTAGAGTATGCTCTCCTTATATAAAGTTTACATGGGATATGATTCTTAACAGAGTTTGAATCAAACTCAGAGTTCCTATCTGACTCAACCAAGGAGGGTTTTGGCGTACTAATCGGATTGACTTAGAGAGATCAAATGCACAATTCCACCGTTGGATTTAAGGATTAAGAAGTCATGAAGCTCTCCTCCAAAAATCAGCTCAATCACCCTTCTTTTCTGCCACCGTTGCCGACCTCTGCACCGCCAGTGTTCATGACCCTGCCTGCTTCTCTTTCTCCCACTGCCTCGTCAATTACAAAGGATTCCTCGCCTGCCAAGCCCAATACGTCGCCCACAAGCTTTGGAACCAGTCTCGCCGACCTCTTGCCCTAGCCCTTCATTCTCGAATTGCCGATGTTTTTGCCGTTGATATTCACCCAGCTGCCAAGGTAGGTAAAGGAATTCTACTCAATCACGCAACTGGGGTTGTCATCAGAGAAATTGTGTTGGTTGGAAATAATGTTTCAATCTTGTATCACGTCACCCTTGGTGGGACTGGAAAGGTTGGTGGTGATCAACATCCCAAGATCAGTGATGGAGTTCTGATAGGTGTTGGAGTGACAATTTTGGGAAATGTGAAGATTGGAGAAGGAGCAAAGATTGGAGCAAGAGTGGGGCTCTGATTGATGTTCCACCGAGGCCCACCGTTGTGGGAAATCCGGCCAAACTTGTTGGAGGAAAGGAGAACCCCTTGAAGCTTGAAGACATTCCTGGGGAGTCCATGGATCATACTTCTTTCATCTCTGAGTGGTCTAATTACATCATTTAAGAAACTTGAATAAAAATTCCTTCAACGTGTTCTTGTCTCGGCTTTACTCAGGGATAATCATAAAGGTGTATTTTGCATCTATATCTACTTGTTAGTTTAAATTCCATGTTGTTGTAAACCAAAATTTCCAGATTCTTTCATGTTCGGATATAATGCGATTTCTTAATTCATTAGAAAGGGAAACTCTGTTTCTAGACATCCAATTTCAAATGTGATCTCTGAAAATTATAGGAAGCTGAGCAGTGATTTTAGATAGAGACTTGTTACAACTTTCGATAAACTTACACAAAAATTTAGACATTCAGTTATGGAATACAGAAATTTAGGCTTTTAGTTATGGAATGATCCTTGATGGAGTCAACTAAAGGGCCTTTCCTGCTTCTTGGTGAACTCTGACATAGGAAAACTCTCTTCCTGTCTGAGCAAAAAAATTTGAAGAAGGGGAAATGATTTGTGAAAGTGTATTTCTTAGTGATGTGGAAAAAAGATGTGTCCTGGAGAAGGTTTCTTTCCATTTTAGTGGTAGAAACCTCTGAAAATAATGGAGAAGGTTTCTTTCCATTTTAATGGTAAAAACCTCTGAAAATAGCATGTTGCTACAGATCCATCCCTTGAATTTTATAGGCAAGAAAACAAAAGAATACGGGTGAAAAAAATAGAGGGTGGGTTGTGGTCGCCAGCGGGGTCTAGTAGTCGGCAGTGGAGATCGATTTCCGGTGGTGAGGAGTTTCCAGCATAGGAAGAAGATGGATGAAGGGATGGTGAAGGGATACCTAATTGAGGGTATTTAGGTAAATGCTTTAAATATAAGTAAGAGTATTTTGGTCATTTTACATGTCCACTTAACTGAAAATGTAACTATGGGTAACTTGTAATTTTGAGTGTGGATGCCATGTAATTTAAGAGGTAATAGCGGGTGGTCAAGAGTTTTACCTCCTTTATAGCGGGTGCCGTGTAATTTGCTCTATAAATTTTGAGGTACCTTAAGCAACCCCTTTGATGAAGGCTACTCTATACTGATCATGGACTTAGACGTGTTGAATGTATTTCTGATGCAAATTGAGTTGGCTTTCTAGTCGATGTACACTTGTTGGTAAAAATCTTGTCATGGATGGATGAATAAGAAACAAACAGTCATTGTGCGATCAAGTGCAAAGTGAAAATATCAAACCCTAACATGTGTCATTGTTGATGATTCGTCTATGTCATTGTGGTGACTGGTGAGGTAACCAAGCTGCTATTCGCATAGCTTCAAACTCCATCTTTGACAAGCATACAAAATATAATGAAGTTGATTGCCACTTTTCTTAGTGAGAAGTTGCACCAAGCAATGGTTTCCCCTACTCATGTTCACATAGGAGAACAACTAGCAATGGGAACTATGAGAGTTGATTATATTTGTAACAAGTTGGGTATCGTTAAACTTGATTATATTTGTAACAAGTTGGGCATGGTTAAAATCGATTATATTTGTAACAAGTTAGCATGGTTAATGTATATCCCCCAACTTGGGGGGGAATAGAACATTTTATCAAGGACAAAATGGTCAAAAGCAAGAAAGAAAGCTAATCTCAGGATTAGCTACAGACCTGACAGTTTCAACAATTCCACCTGATTTTCGGTTTATGTTCTCTTTCTTACTTGGGCTCTAAGTCTTGTATTGCAGCATATATATGTTTATCAAGGATAAGGATTGAAGGCTATCACCAACTAACATGAGGCTTCATGATCCCATGACTTCTTTCCTCTTTTCCTTGTCTTTCCTTTGTTTTTCTTCCTTAAATCACAAAATTAATGTAAGCAGACATCACCAACTGAAGAAACATTTCAAGCAAGTGAGAGCTAGATAAAACGTGACAACTTTTTTTAGGATACTCGCGTACCAAATAAAACTTGAGGCGTTTACTCTTCTTATAGCAGCTAACTTCTATTAAATTGCACATCTTACCTGGTATTGAGAAACCTCCAGAATGCCATCACGACCCTTGCTGGCATTATAGTTAGCAATGAAAGAAATGAGTCGAAACAGACAAGGAACCCAACATTAATAAGCTGCAACAAAGTGGCTAATGTAAGAAACTTCATCACATCAAAATGGAATTATATCAGGACAAGGCGATGATAGAAAGAAAAGTATAACATTCATGCCAACTCAACCAAATATGGTACCTTCATTCATCCATGAAAAAAAAAAAAAAAAAAAGTTGTTATCTAGGTAGACCTTATGCAGAATATATAATGCCTTTGGTGTATATTGTATGCAGTAACCCTATCCTAAATGTTGGAGCATTTTTCAGCATAATTAATCCCTACCAAAACACAATGAAATTGAACCATCTTAGCTTCAGCAGTATCAGAACATCTTAGGGGCCATGATAAAGGGACTTTTCAACACTAACTAGAAATGTATAAAGATTACAATGAATGAGTAGGGATTACCAGTTCACATCTCCATGGCAAGTGGAAGATAGTATCGTAAACTCTCTCCCGCTCTTTCTCGTTTCCTATGACTGTGGTGCTTTTTAGAGAATTCCCACTATTCATTAATTCCAAGAAATACTCCATAGGTGAGCTTTCCATAGAAGAGCAATCTAGCAGAAATCAGTCAATTGCATAAACAAACTTGTATATCACAGCTCAAGAATGCAAAGAAAAAGAGAGGGCAAATGAATTGAGCTTAATGACATGGTAAACAGCACTAACTCCTAAGTCCTAAGAAACATCGAAATGTCACAAATATGTTAATCATTCAAGATTCCTTTTGTGGCCGCACTGGGTAATAGCTTGATGACTGAAGCATGGCTTAAGAATCAGTCATGGACAACGCAAACTGCACTGAAGATTTATTTCTGGAAATAGGAGTATAAATGTCCTCTGTAACAGCAGATTGAGATGGCCAATGACATGCATTCCACATATTAAACAAGTATTATGTATATTTTACTAATTCTGGATAACAAAGCTACAGAATTCGGTGCAAAACTATACCTTTCCACGTTTAGACCCCAGCAAACAAACAAAAGACACTAGTTAGGTTAGTATTCCAGTATTGGATCATATTTTGGTACCCTTGCGTTACAGACATTTGAAGTTAATAGTATCTGAACCAGTAACCAAAACCTAATATAAATACTGGATAATTGCAAGATATGTGGCAGTGAACAGTTAAATGAAGTTCATTGTGTCCATTGCTTCATTGACTTGATTGTAGTGGGATGTTTCTCAATTCCATTACAACTCTTAAATGGATGCGAGGTGATTTTGAAACCCACATTATGTCAGAAAACATAGTCAAACTATGAATATGCCAAATGATAATATGGAAAGTAAATATACAATGAAAACAGGAAAAATCAAGAACTTGGCTGGGATAAACTCACTTTTTGGTTCTCCAGACATGAATTGCTTCCAATCCAGCGACTGCACGGTTTCTAATTTGGTGTTCACGCTTCCACTACTCTTTTGAGCTGACGGATTGCTTCCTGCACTGTTCTCCTCCTTCACAAGCTCGTGGGTTTGCAATACCGATTCATCACAGCCGCCACCGACATCCACATTCCTGTTCCTCAATTCCACAAATGGATGCCGGTCTCCATGAAATTCCTGATGCACAGTCCGACCAGTAGCACCCTTGTCTTCCGTGACTGTCACCTCCTCACATATAACAGTTTGGATCAAACGACTCCGAAAATCCGATACCAATCCATTCGTACATGAACTATTATCATAATAAAACGGCTCGTGATTATCAAATACCGAATCCACAGCCTTATCAGTGATCGGGTCCTCTTCAATGGAAGGCGAAATTTTCTTCTTCTTCTTCCGCTTCCGACGATTCGGCTTCTCTCTGAGACACAGAAGATCTCCATCTCTACCATTTTGACGAAATGGACCAGAATTTGATCTGTAAAATAAAATTTCTTCCTCAGCAACGCCATCGTCGCTAAGAATATCAAAAGAGAGCTTTCTCCCGCCAAATCTCAATTCCATTGGATCGAAAGAAAAGCTCAGAAAGAACAAGTCAGTGAGTGAACGGATGAATAAATGAAATCAATGAAGTAAGGGACAAGAAATCCTATGAATGAATTCAATTTCAATTGGTGGGCTTTGTCGATCCGTACAGTGCAGAGAAAATAGAGGAGACGATAACCCAGACACGCAATAGCTTACGCTTGCGCTTACGGGTATTACCACCAAAATTGAAACTCTAAACCGGCGGATCCCCTCGGAGAGTCCGTAGCCGAAAAGCGGGACCCACATCACTCCATCTCACAAGTCACAACTTATCTAAGTAAGACACGTGCCCAGTGATTAAACTTTGATAATGGACTTTTACGGTAACTAGGAAAATAGATATGCACGTGGTTCATTGCATTGTTTTTTTTTAAGATTGTAATATTTGTATACCATCTGAAGCTCATGATCTCTATTTTGCGTTGTTGGAGTCTGCGTAGTTTATTCCGGTTTGCATATTAAACCGTTGAGGTGATATTGCAATGATTTTATTAAATGTAATGTAACGGTAATCTAGTCTTTTTAGGTTCATTAATTGGTTTGAGCCAGTTTTTTGAACTGATTTGGTTCATATGTATTGTATATGACTTTGCTGGTTCGGTTCATTCATTATGTATGCAATCGTATTTTTGTGGTTTTCTGATTCGAAAGAGAACTTTGGCGATGGCGATGGCGATGGCAATTCCTCTCTGTTCTTCAACATCGTACATGTTCTTGGAGAGTTTTCTAAGCCGCTACAATTGGTGATGATCCGGCGAGGGAGAAGAACACTCGGTGGCTGATTGAGGGTGATTCGGTGCCAGATTTGATTACTCTTGTATATATATATTTCCCTTTTACTATCTGTAAGTTTTTCCAAATTTCATATTAGATTGGACTCCTTACCTGAGTCCCGGAGACTTAGGTCCACTAGACCAAACTTCGTCATCAATCTTGGTGCCTCCTTGCTTTACTTTCTTGGTAAATCTCTGTCTATCGATCACGCTTGGGTTAACAAATTGGCATCAGAGCATGTGTTTAAGTGTTTCGATGGAACTAGATTAGGGTTTCTATGAGTTTCATAGCTGATTTGGTCCATAAAATCTCATACGGCAATTAGGTTAGATTACTAAATTAATTTGGTTATATATATATATGATTCAATTCATCATCTATGGATTTGATTATATATAATATATATATATATAAATAAAAATAATATATATATATATGATATATATATATATATATATATATATCATACTACTATAATAAAAGCATGTACTCTACCTTTTTCGCAAATCTTTTTTGTCCTTTTCTGTCCTTATCATTGTTCTAAATACCAATAATGTTGTACTATTTTCTATTTCTTTACTTATTTTTACAAGGATAATTTAGACATTTTTAGTCATAAATTATTATTAATTTATCATTAATTTTAATCCCTCCTTTAATTTCTCTCTCGATTTATCTCTCGACCTCTTTCAATCTCTGTCAAAGTCTGTCGCTCTCAATATCCCTCTCCCTCTCAAACTCTCTATGAATCTCTCTAAATCAGCACTCTATCTAAATCTCTCTGAAAATCTCTCGATGCCCCCAATCTCTAATGGAGATGATGATGATATACCCTATGGATGCAGAGACGAAGCAATAAGCTCTTCTTCGCGACATATTTGCTGGAGTCAATGGAGTGATCGGAGAGTGCAGATAAAAAAGCTCAGAGTTAAGAAAGCTTTCAAACAAAGCTTCTCGACCACCGAACGTGAATATCTATAAATCCTATCCATGTTGCGCAAATTTACAAAAGGTAAAATTCTGTGTACAGGAACACCAGATCTTCTCCAATGAAAAATTCAGATTTTTCACCTACTGGGAATTTTCTGGAATTTGGAAGCACTTGAGTGGGGATTCTTTTGTCCCTACGTGAGATCTGGATCAAGATGTTTGCCTGCTAATGTTCGAGCCATTCTCTGAATCTCTCTCTCAATTTCTCGATCTCTCTCATCTGATTTGTCTCTTTCATCTGATGTTTCTTCCATAATAGACCTGTGTAGTACGTTGTTGCTATTTTAGCTTCTGTATCTTCTTCTGTGGTGGGGTTTTCACTGCAGCAGAGTGCAAAGGTTGGCATTAGCTTTTTCGCTATGGCCGTGGTGGCTGAGTCAGTTAGAGATGGTCCTGTACTGGTCCTAGGTCTGGTTCTCCATCTTGTGGTTATTTTAGTGATCGTCTGGGTGTGAATCAAACTTATAGTGGAACTAATTCTTTCTTAGATTCTGTTATGTAGTCTTTGTGGATGATTTGTGGTGCATAGCTACTTTTTTTTTTTTTTTTTTTTTTCTTCTCCTGGGAAGGAAGTTTCTCCTCAAACTACTGGAATAATGTCCTATGGTCTAATATAGTATTTCCATCTTTTTCCCTTGTTCTCTCTTTATTAATTTCCTATTGTTAATTATCAAATGGATTTGGAAACTAGGTTTAAGTGGGAACTCATCAACTGAAGATTGTGTGGCAGACCAAGTAACAGATGGTTCAGAGCTCTTTTCAGAGCCAGGAAAAACTAAGTCTACCATTAGCATTAATGTTGTTGGAGCTTCAGGGGACCTTGCTAGGAAGAAAAAAATTTCCTGCACTTTTTGCATTATTCTATGAAGATTGTCTACCTGAGGTTTAGTTTTATGCTTTACCAATTCCAAATTTCTAGGCATTATGTTTCTTGATGAATAGAATCAACGTGATCTTTTCAGTTTGCTTTGTAGTAATTTTGATTCTCAAATTTTACCCTCGATCTCTGTCACAACATTTTACCATTTTTTGTTATGCTCGGAGTAAGATGAGTGATGAAGAGCTGAGGACCATGATCAGTGCAACACTGACTTGCAGAATTGACAAGAGGTACTTGCCGTAGGCTGAAATATCTAGCAAAGTTCCATCATTTGGCTTATATTTAGCCTTAATTTATTTCTATGGTTTTCAGGAAAAATTGCAGTGACAAATGGATCAGTTCTTGCAAAGATGCTTCTACCATTCTGGCCAGTATAACTCTGAGGAGAATTTTTCAGAGTTAGACAAGAAACTGAAAGGGAAAGAGGTAATGTAATTAACGTCTATAGTTTGAGGACATTTTGATTGTTGTTGCAAAATTATGGTTTTTCCCTTATGATATAACATGTCAAGGCTATTGCTTCAATCCACTTTTCTCATAGCCCATTGGAAATCAGTTTAAGTGGCAATGAAGTGTTCTAACTGATTGAATTGCACACCTGTATGAATTATTTCCCAATCTCTCGATCTCTCTCATCTGATTTTTCCAAATTCCCAGTTTCAATTATTGCAGAATTTACCTCTGCAGAGGTTCAGAACAAAGTAATAACTGAAGATGAAGATATGAGCTTCATCAAAAAGTCAACGTCAGTTCATGAGGTAAATTTGTGTTCACCAGCTACCGGTTGGATTCGATTACTTTTCTTGAGAGATTAATTCAAAATCAAAATCTGATTAAGAGTATAGCAGAATTACAACTGTATAGAAGAATTGAGATGTGTAAATTTTCCTTCATTTTGTCTTTCAATTCAGCAAGCAACCCAATTAATGGAGTCGTTCAACTCTGCAACTGCAAGCCTAGGTTGCGAAGTTTCAACTAAAGCAGGTTTTTAAATTTGGAGTTATTGAGTATTCCTACTAGAAATAGGATTGAAGAGTAAAAGGATAATTGCAGGCAATTACCCTATGTGGATGGGTATGCAATTTTGATACAGTCTCCCCTTAGGATTAGGAAAAGTTATGGCTCTGCAATTATAGTTTGTTGCCACTTGCAGGTGTTTTTTGCTTTTACCCTTTATAACACTTCCAATCCAATGATCAGCTTAAGGTGTGGTTAATTTTTTCTTTATAGAATAAAATTCTTCCATCATCTATGAATAATCAATATTTAATTTCTGATTTCACTGATTCTTAGTTGGGAGCAACTAGCCCAGAAGAAGCAGCAAGATGGATTCGCTTATTGTAGGATGTTGCACTGCAGTTTGCCCTCCCCGCCCCTGGTCCACCAATAAACCTAAGGATATTTCTTTTGTTTTCTCTGTTCTCAAGATCAAGGACTCACAATTTTTTATTATACACAGGAATGTCCAAGTACAAATGCAGGAAAGAATGTGTTAGCCTGTCTTGGGAGAAAATGCAAGACTATTAGGTAACTTGTGTCATATAACACTAAGTCAATTTCAGAAACACACACTCAAAGAGCGTATTCATTTAGAAATACATAATTTACACTTTTATATGTTATATTGGTCTGAGATCATTACAAGTAGCATGTATTTATTTGAGAAAATTAGCTAATATGGGGAAAAAAACGAATATTTTGATTTGTAAAATTCATCCTTGCTATATTGATCTTTACTTAGATATACTGAAACACACTTAAAAAGCAGGTTTTTACTAAGTAAAAGCCAGTTTTTTTTTTTTTTTTTTCTGAGTTGCATGCGGTATTGAGTCTAAGCCCTCTTCTCTTGGATCATTCATACGTGGTGCTAAGGATGAAAAAAGGACCACCATGAGTTCATTGTTGGGTTCTATCAAATGCAGCTTCTTGGCTTCTTTTCTTCCTTATTTTATTTTATTTTATTTATTTATTTATATATATCTCCCTCTCAAGCTTAATAGAATGTTCTCAAAAGGCCTGGATGAAAGTGCTATTCAGTGGATCAAGAAGGTATCCAATATGTGGATGCTTCAATAGCATTTTATGAATTTTTAATTTGCAAAAAGCCTTTTCTTCTAATCATCTCTGTAATTCTTATATGGGCTTTGATCTATTATGTTACATTTGAGATCTCTAATATTTAATGTAAATCTTGGTTGTTTGCATTCTTTCCAAAAATGAAGATTATTTATTGGAAGAGAAAAAAGGGATGAATTTATATAGTATTTTGCTTATGATTCTTGGTATTTATCATCTATCCAAGGTTCATTTCATGTAGTTTTTAAGGAGCATTATTTTTATTAATCTGAAACTTTATTGGTGCTTTGATGTAATACTTGTTGAATCTTGCAGAGATCAGATGAAGACAAGCAGCTTCAGATCCCCTAGCGAAGAAATTTACTTTTGGTAAAGCCCCACAATTTCCTTTTCACACAATAAGAGTTATCTCTCTTCACAAATTCTACATTGATTGAAGTTCCATTTTGGATTGTTAACAGCTAAGACTACATTTACTCTTGGCCTGAGTGATGAGGATGATGAGAGTTGGGCATCGGTTGATATGGATACCGGTTGCTCTGATGAATCTGATGACGCTCATGCATGTTCTTTGCTTCTTCATCCATTGCATTATGCGTCTAGGTTTTGTGATTTATGTTTCTGTTGGTGGATTATTCTTTGCTTTTATTCACTTTGTTAATTATTTAGAGATAGAGAAAAAACATGTCACAATATTGTTCATACATTTTTAGCTAGGATATTGAATTTAAAATTGGTATTCCCAATATTCGATTAGAATGAAGTGTTAGAGATTATAGAAGGCACGACTCTGTCTTTTCTTTAATTATGATGCATACCATTTTCCTTAGAAAATTATCATTTCTCCACTTGTGGTTGCTTTTATTTTATTTTATTGCATATTAAGATATGTTACAAAATAATTTTCAATATCTCACTCTCTTAATCCTTCATACATGGTCACGTGCATTTGCACGTGTGTAAGTTTGCTAGTATATATATATATATATATATATATATATATATATATATATATATATATATATATATATATATATATGATTCTGCTGTAGCTACTGTTGGTTACAGAGTGTTCTTTTTGTTCTAATGTTTTCATAAACTTGTTGATTCTGTAATTGATAACTTAGTTATGAGATTGAATTCTATTAGAATTGATTATTAATTTAATCTTGAATACAATGTGTTAGATATTGTTATATGCTTGCAGTATTTGTCTTTTCTTGTTAACTTGGTATTGTATTTGGTCTATATGGGTTGCATGTGTTAACAATGTTGTACAATTTAATGCTATTGTAAATTGTATATATTTACCTAATGAATTGTGACTTGATTAATTATTGTACTTAATTTTTTAGAATTATTCATATCAATATTTTAAAATTATTTCTTGTATATGTTGATCTGTGAGGTCTACCGGCTTAAAAGTGGAGTTTAGCAAGGGGCTGAGTCTGCCTGGGGAGGGTTCTCCTCTCAGTGTGGTTACCACTAGCTCTAGCAGAGATGTAGGTCTGGGTGAAATCCCTAGGTACCTAAGTTTGGAAGCTCTAATGGGGAGTTCTAGGGTAGACATAGAGAAGTTTGATGGGACTAGGGATTTTGGAATATGGAAGAGGAAGATCCGGGTTCTCATGGCTCAACAAAGACTCCTTAGGGCAATAGATGATCCTGATGCTTTCTTCGAAAGCATTGACCCTGAGGGAGAATGCAATAGGTTGCATGCTCTGGAACATCACTGATAATGTTATTAGGTGCTTAGATAAAGAGGATAACACCACTATCAAAGTGTGGACAAAACTTGAACAAATTTATCAAAAAAAGAACTTAGGTAACAAGATTTATTTTAAGAAAATTTGTATGGTTTTAAAATGGATCCTGCTATCAGTCTAGATAAAAATCTAGATGTGTTTAAGAAATTAAATCAAGATTTGGCCAGTACTGGGGAGAAGAGCAAATTAGATGACCAAGACTTGTCTATTATCTTGTTAAATTCCTTTTATAATGATTATCTTGTTGTTAAGAATTCAATTAAATATCATTGTCAAAACATTACCCTTGAACAATGCATTGATGCTTTAAAGAATAGGGAGTCAAAGTTGTTGGCTTCTGGTAAGTGATGAGCACATTTATGTGTGAAATCTTAGGGCATAAAGCATGCATTTTATACACTTAGAGTGGAGTTACCTTGGGTTTTATGTTGTTTTTGCAAATTTTAGGACTTTTCAAGATTTAAGCAAATATTTGGAGTTTTGGGCTTGAATCATGCAATTTTACACGTCAAGAAGTCCATTCAAATTCTCAAATACGAAAATGGGCCTGATCTGGAGCATGATGGGCTAGAGATGTGTGATTATGGGTCAACTTCGAAATATTGAAAAGATAAAGAAGGCAAATTTGATCTACGGCTGAGATTTTAAATCAAATCTACAGAGATATTATTGAGATAGTCCAAATAGAAAAGAGTCCTTGCATACCTAAATATCTTATTTCCTATCTTGGATTTAATTAAAGAAAGAAAAAGAGCAACAAGAATTATATTAAGAAAGAAAAAGAGGAAAAATCTCGTTTTTGAATGCCTCTGTCCAGTTTCGATCAAACCCTTCATCGAACGGTCATCTGATGTCCAATCGTGTTGATATTTGGAAGAGAGCTTCACGACTACTTAAACCTCAAATCCAACGGTGGAATTATGCATCTGATCTCTCTAAGTCGGCGCGATTAGTATGTCAAAACCCTAATTGGCTGAGTCAAATAGGAACCCTGAGTTTTATTCAAATTTAGTCGTGCCTCATATCTCATGTAAACTCTATAAAAGGAGAGCATACTCCATCAAAGGAGAGAATGTCTTAGAGCTTAGTAGAAGCATTCTTTCTTCTCTCTTCAGTTTATTTAGGCTTTCTCTAATTTTCTTTGCTTGCATTTGTGAGATTTAAATTTCTAGATTGAATGTTTAGGTTTAATTTTTTTTTTTTTAATGTAATGCAATTGAAGTTCAAGTTTCAAGTTCAAGTTCAAGTTTTTAGATTCGTTTTTCTCTGGGTCTAGCAATTGCAGATTTAAATCATTCTAGATCTGGTTGTTAGGGTTGGTTGAGATTCGAATCGTTTGTTTAATTCTCAAGTAAGTAACCTTCTTTATTAATCTTCTCTCCTCCCTCCATTCCCGCTTCTATCTACCCCTCCATATTCTTAATTTAGGATTTACTTTCAGCATTTACTTTTTGTTCTCCCATCCCCTGGATCCTTGATCAGAGATGCCTACAGTCGTGCCTCTCTTTGGTTAAGGCTTCCTTTTTACTTTCTGCAATTTACTTTCTGTTATTTGCAATTTACTTTCAACATTTACTTATTGTTCTCCCATCCCCTGGATCCTTGATCAAAGATGCCTACAGTCGTGCCTCTCTTTGGTTAAGGCTTCCTTTTCCTTTTATTGCTTGTTTATTGCTTTGTTAGTTACTTTCTGCACTGTTTTTTTTCTTCTTAAATATCCATTTCCCCGATTGGTGGACTGTAAGCTACAGCAAAGGGTTCACGGTCAAAGTCATTATTATTATACTCCCATTCCCTCGATCCAGAGCTGACACTCGGATCACTTCCCTTTTCCTTTTTATTTTTATTGTTCGCATTTTTTTTTTTGTCTTTTATTTATGCATTGATTGTGTTTAATTTATTTTTCGTTTCAATTTGATTGCATTAGACGTATAGATTAGGATCGTTTAGTTTAATTAATTAGTTAACAAAAATTGATCATTCCACTCTCGCATTACTATTAAAAAGTTGAATTATAAGTGGCATATCTCCTTGAGATCGACCCGTTAGCTACACGATACCGTGCGCTTGCAGTTACTTTTAAATTTCACAAACAAGTTTTGGCGCCGTTGCCGGGGAGGTATTTGGTCCACTTTATTTTTCTCATTCTTAGATAAATCGAAGTGTTTTTAAAAAAATTAAAAAAAAATCAAAGATATTACTCT
This sequence comes from Hakea prostrata, assembly GCF_041222555.1. Lineage (NCBI taxonomy): Eukaryota > Viridiplantae > Streptophyta > Magnoliopsida > Proteales > Proteaceae > Hakea > Hakea prostrata. The sequence continues at coordinate 29,456,344 of NC_142606.1, forward strand.
TAATTTGAGTAGAAACAAAAACGTATAGTAGTCCCCACTCTACTGCAGAATCCCCAAGATTTGATTGTAGGTGGCTTCGAAGACTATACGGATTCCCTTGCTGTCAAACCTATACAGCGCTCGGCTATACGGCAACCTTACGGCTTTGGAATCATTGTTTCAATCTTTGTGGTGGGAAATTCACTACTTTCCTTTCGTTTTTGTTATTTTCTTTTCTTTTATTCTTTAGTTACTTTATTTTTATTTAAAAAAAAAAAAAAAAATTCTCATTCTTTCTTAAAAGCCATTAATTGCATTAGGTGGTTAGTGCATGTGTGTCTGGACTCGTGATTCTACAAATAGAATTGTCCTAGTGTCTAACTTGACCATGGAAGGTCTACCTCCACCACCTCCACCTAAGAGTCTTAGAGATAGATTTTATCCAACCAGATCTGCACAACCCTCATGTATACCTTTACCTGATGTAAGGGGTAATAATTTTGAACTTAAATCTCATTATCTGTCTATGTTACCCCAATTTCATGGGTTACGAAATTGGGGTTACCTGATCAAGATGCATATTTGTTCCTTAGGGAGTTTGAGGAGGTTTGTGTCCTTATGAAGGTACAACAACTCACTGATGATGCCGTAAGACTATGGTTCATTACATTTGCATTAAAGGATCAAGCCAAAAAGTGGCTTTATAGCTTACCTAAGGATAGCATTACCACATGGGAACAATTTACTGTCCTATTTTTGAAGAAATTCTTTCCTTTCTCTAAGACGAACAAAATAAGAAATGATATTCTTCAATTTCGTCAGAAACCCAATGAGTCCTTTGCTAAGGTAATGGAGAGGTTCCAAAGCCTTCTCCAAGAATGCCCTCACCATGGTATAGAATTATGGCATTTATGCCAAATAATTTATGAGGGTATCGATTACCAAACAAAGAAATTTTTGGAATCTATGTGCCCCACAGGATTTACATCGTTCACTGATGATTCCGAAGCTTGGAAATTTCTTTTAGACCTAGCAGATAGAACTAGAGAATGGGAGTCAACCCAAGAATCTGAAAGGACTAGTAGGGGATATTTTGTTGATAGCCAAGTTCATAAGGAAGCACAAATAGATAATCTTTTGAAAAAGTTAGAGACTTTGGTAGTAAAAGTTGCACCACCACCACCTAGTCAAGCACATTTTATTGACAAATCTATTGCTATGTGTGCATGGTGTCAGTCTCCTACACATGTAATTGAGGAATGTCCTAGCTATTCTGAAGGCCAACATGAGAATGTCAGTGTGATGTTTCCAAACCCGTACAATAACACGTACAATCCTGGGTGGAAGAATCATCATAACTTTTCATGGTCTCTATTGGTGCAACCTAGAGGGGGGGGGTGATTCGGTTGTACCCCGTGGATTATCCCAAATTCTCGGTTTGATTACAATTTCAAGTTAAGTTGACAATTTAAATGAAATTCAATAAAGGCAAGCAATCACAACACAGAATTTATAGTGGTTCGACTATACAAGTCTACGTCCACTCCTCTCTTGGCCTCAAGAGAGTATTCCACTATTGATTCTCTTTCAATACAATGGGTAGAGATCAAACCCTTACAATAATCTTTGTTGCGGGGCAAGAGTACCCTTTACAATCTTTGTTTAACAAGCAGGGCAAGAGCACCCTTCACAATCGTTGTTAACGGGCAAGAGCACCCAATCAATCTTTGTTAACGGGCAAGAGCACCCAAGACCAGATTCTAATCAACCTAGACTAGAATTCAATAACCAATACAAATACAAGACGTGTCGGATATTACCTTGACAAGATGTGTGACACTTTACCTCTTGTATGAGTGTGATGCAATGTGAGTTGTATGCTCAAATGGAAGTGTATGCACCACCGACGCCCTTAATCACCTCAAGCTTGGCTTCTGCAAGCGTAGTAACACCTTGGTATATCTCTTCAAGGTTGGGAGAAGATGAGAGGCAAAGCACAACGCCTTTGGTCACCTTGAGCTTGGTTTCCACAAGCTTGCTTAATACCTTGGAATGTTCTTCAAAGTTGGGGAGAAGGTGAGGGGCAAAGCACAAGGCTTTCTTGCAATTTGAGAGCTTAGGATCACTTGGGGAGTGGGTGATCAAGTGTAAGTGTTCAACCTCTCAAATGAGGTGAAATGGGTTTATATAGAGCACCTTTGAGTGCCAAAACCCAATCCCCAACGGATAGAAAACGGACACATTTTAAGTCCACTTTTCAGTTCAGACGGACGTCCGTCTGGTCAGACGGTCGCCCGTGTAAAATCCAGCCCAAACCTAACCAGGACACCCTATTTGTTTTAGGATAAAGAAAGACTTGTTTGATGTGAGACCTTAAAGTTGGACCTTGATTTCAGTGTTATTATTTTTGGAAGCCTTAAGAAGTCATGCCAGACCTTTCCCTTAGGGTAGATCTATAATATCCGGCCTTATCCTAACCTTGACCCGGCTCAGAATCTGTTATGTTTGTAGGTCCGAAGACTTGAAGTGGGGGGGGGGGGAAGAGACTTGTGGACCCTTTTGGTTTATTATTTGGTGTCAAAACCCAAGCCCATGGACATTGACGATGATGCCCCTCACTTGAGAGCATTGTCAGTGTTAGTTTTGAATCTGCGCACCGAAGAAGGGTGAATTAGTTGAAATACCTGATGAACTCCTGTGCTCAATCCGAATATATTTCCAGAAACTAAACTTCTTGATTGACTTGTAGGAGAAAACCTTACTCAATTTGACCCCATATAGCCCTCCAAACCCCTGTCCGAAGTTGTTGAACTATGTCTGGCAAATCCTACTTGCGCATCAAAGAAGGTGAGCTTAGTTGGTGGACTTAATGAACTCCCATGCTTGATCAAAATGTATTTCTGGAAACTAGACTTCTTGATTGACTTGTATGAGAAAAACTCACTCAATTTGACCCCGTATAGCCCTCCGAATCCATGTTTGAAGTTGTTGAACTATTTCTAGATTTTCTGCTGAAACCTGTTACCTATTTTGGTCGATCCTCTTTGGTTGATGCCATCAACCAAAGACCATCGACCAAAGTAGCTCAGATTCGAGAATAATATGCTTTTTGGATATTCCTTCCTCTATTTAAGTGAAACCTCGAACCTAGAACCATATTTTACTCATTTCAACACTTGAGAACGTGGGAAGACTCCTCTTAGGCTCCTCCTTGGCTTGGGTGACAATCTTTTACAAGAATCATTGTCTCTCTTCTCCAACTATCATCTTCTAAGGTATGATTCTCTCTCTTGCTCTCTATCCTACCCGCTTCTCTTCTACTTTTTACTGATGAGACCATGGCCAAGGTGCTGCAACCTTGCAAACACCTTGCCATGAATGTCTCTTCCCATGTATACTTGTTTTTCCTTCATTCTTGCTATGCCTCACTTGCATCTTGATCCTTGCATATGAATTACCATGATTCTTTGTTTAACAACTTGATTTCTTATACTAGACTAAGATGTAGAGTATGATTAGTCTAATTCCTGGCTTGCAAATGATTGTAATCATGTCCCTAATGTGAGATCCCACCTATTCCTAACCTTGCTGTTGTACCAAATACATATATACCATATGCATTGTTCGATTTATTCTCTGCTGTACGAATTGCCTAGTTTCGTTTGGTAGAAGTTTACCCCAATCTGATCTATTCTCTCCACGATTTCTTCTTGTGCCTTACATTCCCTTTGATAGGAGGATGATCTTAAATCATTCCCATGATTGATCCTTCTATCCCTGCTGTTCTAGAGTGGATCTCCATACACTCTATAACCTTGTAAATTCTCCACATGATGATTTCGAAGAGAAATCAAGTGTGATCTTCATGATTTGTTATTCCTTCTAATTATTTCAAGACTTCAAGCTTTTCATCTCCTATTCTTCAATCAAAGAATTGTAATCTCTCTTGTGTTGTATTGATCTACTCTTGCTATGATTTATTCTTTGAGATTGAGATTATGAAGTAGATGTTGCATCCTTGCAACATATTGATCCTTGCAACCATCTCTTCTACAATCTCCTTTCATTCTTAAAGTTTTATGATCTTCATATTAATCTTCGCCATGATCCTTGTGAAATCTTCATGAAGCCATGGTCATACTTTCCATTTGATTTCAAAGCATGTCAGATTTACTCCTTGTTTTCTTACAAAAAGACTTATTGTTATTTGTTTTCCGTGGACTTTGGGAAAAGGAAGCCAAGATAATAGGAAAGTACCCCCCCTCCTTTTGAAACCAAGTTCTCTCCCAATTTCGAGGACGAAATTATTTTAAGGGGGGGAGAATGTGAAATCCAGCCCAAACCTAGCCAGGTCACCCTATCTGTTTTGGGTAAAGAAGGGTTTGTTTAAATGTTGACTTTGAAGTTGGACCGTGATTTCAGTTTTGTTTAAATGTTGATTTGAAGTTTGACCGTGATTTCAGTTTTACTATCTTTGAAAATCTTAGGAAGCCATGTCAGACCTTTTTCTTAGGGTTGATCCAATGTCCCAAAATGAGGGATGATGTCTTTGTGGGCCATCTCAGTAGAAGATGTGGTGTTTGACCCAAAACCCATGGATATTGATGATGGTGTTTCCTTATGGAAACCTTAATTGATTTGGTATTGAACTACTCACTAGTGAAGAAGAACTTGGTTGATGGACCTAAAGCTTAGTTGGACCTGGTTTGAAGACATCCCTCCATACTAGGTAAGTAGTATGATGCGTTGAAAGAAGCCCATCCAAAAATATTGAAGTTAGGCCCATTAAATCCCTATTTTTGAACAAGCTGTCTAGGCAATGGCATTTTTGTAATTTTCTGTTTTTAAGGTTTTTAAAAGCTTTATTTCTTTTAATTTCGTGGTAAACATTCCCACTAGGTTTCTAACTCTCTATGGAACGTGGAAAGGACCTTAGATCTTCCTCTTTGGCAACCAATCAATCAGTGTGGTCAGTTTGGTGAAATCCTAGTAAATCTTGGACTCTGTGTGCTATTTAAAAGGGGGAACTCCATGTTTTCCAATCACAATCTGTTCTAAACTTTTGGAGAACGTGGGAAGAGCCCTAGATCCTCTCCTTCGAAGCCAAGGAAGACCCTCAAGCATCTGTTCAGATTTCTTCATCGGTTTCTCTTCTAAAAGGTTATTATTCAATTCGTTTCTTCTTTAATTCATTCTTTCTTCTCTACTTCTGATATTCTGATTATGAGAAGGTTATTACACTGCTGTAATAACCTCTTCTCTAATTCTTTTAGCCCTAGGGTGAATCTTGATTACCCCTAGCCTTTCCATGAGAGCCATCAGTTTTGTTCTGAATCTGCGCACCGAAGAGGGGTGAATTAGTTGAAATACCTAATGAACTCCTGTGCTCAATCTGATTATATTTTCTGAAATTAGACTTCTTAATGGACTTCCAGGAGAAAACCCCACTCAATTTGACCCCATACAACCTTCCAAATCCCTGTCCGAAGTTGCTGAACTATGTCTGTCAAATCCTGCTTGCGCATCGAAGAAGATGAGCCTAGTTGGTGAACCTAATGAACTCCAATTCTTGATCCGAAGGTATTTCTGGAAACTAGACTTCTTGATTGACTCGTAGAAGAAAACCTCACTCAATTTGACCTTGTATAGCCCTCCGAATCCGTGTTTGAACCTTGCTGTCCTGATTGGTCGACTCATTGGTCGACTGGACCAGTAGACCAATCCAATCGACCAATGGTGTCTGAATTTACCAATTTGGTCCTGTCTCTTCTATTTAAGTCTAATCTCGGGAATACTCCGCCTCCTATGCCTCCTAAGCCTCTGGAATGAGATAGAATCCTAATCTAATCAATTCCCTTGCATTCCTTGGTGATCTCTCACAAGACTTGAAGTAATCTTCTTCCTCTCGCATTAAAGGTATGTCTACTCTCTTTTCTTTCTTCTCCATCTCTGATTTTCTTTCTTTAATCTGTTCTTGGCTGAGATCAGGAAGAAGATGATGCACTCTTGCAACCATCCACTCCATGATCTCATCTTGTTCCTTGAGATCTATGATCATCATCATGATCTCAACCCCAGCCAGTGGAATCTTTGAAAACCCTAACCCTAATCCTTTGAAACCCTAACTTGGGTGATTATCTGAGAACCTTTGGTAACCTCTCATGTGAGGGAAACCTCATGGGTAATGTGGAGGTTGATCTAAATTCAATATTCTTTAATTCTTCTTGTTGTAATTGGCCAATCATCAATTCCCTCCCTCGTGTGATCTTAACCTTTTCATGGGAACCATAAGGGTGAAACCCTAATATCTTGGGTTAAATCAAGAACCCATATTTTTTACCATGACTTGATGATTTTATCTTCCTATATGATTCTAATACATCCTAGGAAGTTCCCCTTCGAATTTCGGATCAATCCGACTTCAAACGAAGAAGTTATGGCCAAAACAGTTTTCACTATCCTTTACTGACTCGATTGGTCGACTGATTGGTCGACTGGGTCAGTAGACCAATCAATCGACCAATGAGGTCAGTAGCTTCAATTTTCGCTCGATTTGATTCGTTTGCTCTCTGATCTTTTAGGTATCTTTCCTAATGTTATATCTATGCTTGTTAGGGGTTTATTTGCCATGTTTGGTGTCTCTCTCTTTGATCTTTGGATTATCTTCGGCGATAATCAGGTAAGGACAGTTGATTCCTTAACTACATAGATTGCTTGTTCTCTGGTTTCTACTTGATGAAACTATGAGATTACCTACTGTTATTGTATTTTAATTCTGATCTCCTACTGTGGGAACAGTAGCACTTATTTATATCATCTTTTCATTGTTTATGTTATATGAATTACTTATTACTGCTTAATCTGATGTTGCTTTTACATTCTCTTTTATATGATGAACTACTGGTTGTGTATGTCATGACTGATCTGAGAATGTGTTTGCTTAAGTTTGGTTTGGGATTGGGAAGTGTCCTTTTGACACTTCTGTCCTTGGACATTATCGGAAATAGTATGGGATGTTTCCGGGGTTGCCCATCGACACTTTCCCGAATCAATGGTTGTCATACCTAGGGATGTCTAGCAGTGTTTGGCTAGGATATACCCCTGTTATATCAGACCCGATTCGGAAGGGTATTGAGACCGAACGACCCGTGGTAGCAATGGGGATTCACGGGCATTCAAGACCGGTAACCAACCTGTGAGAGGACGGGAATCACATTGTGGGGGCCATTTATTGGAGGGTTGCATATGGCTAGACTTGGGCTCATGGGCGCTCGAGACCGGTGAGTTATATCCGTGAGAGGACATGAGAGCTTCCCGTTTACCATATGTGGATAACCAATAGGGTTGATGAGTCCGTAGTCCGAGTTGGTCGGTGCCATAGGATACGTTGACTCTAGTGCGAAGGATACCGGAAAGGATCGTCAGGGACGAGGAATGGACGTATCTGGAACTGAGTTGATATAACTGACTAGATGACTTGCATTGGGCTAGGCTTTTCCCTGACATGCGCCGGTACTTATGCCAAACGGTTGTGAGAGAGTGTGTTGACTTAACCGCTTACCATGGAAACTGTCCGAGAAGGATGCAGGACCCATTACCAATCGGTCGCCCGAGATATCTTAAATGGTTGGAGGGAATCCAAGATATCTTAAATGGTTGAGGATGTGAGCGGACCTACCCAAAGAAGTACGGTGCTATGACTTAAAGCATGTCTGCCATAGAGACCAACATACATAGAGTTTAGATGCATACATACATTACTTGTTTCATATTGCATTGCATCTTGTTATGGTTTGCTTCCATGTTATTTATGTTGTTATGGATTAACTTGCCTTACTGAGTTTCTTTCGAAACTCATTCCTTTTTTGTACAATCTGTTGTTAGACTTCTCTACAGGTTTGGATTTCTTTGACGGCCCGTATGAGGAAGCGCAAGGTGAAGAAGATGAAGACTGAAGAACAAGAAGAGCTGACTGAAGATGTGGATTAGATTTCTTTTGTTTCTTCTAGACTTATCTTTTACTTTACTTGTATTAGCTTAGAGCCTTATTTAGATTTCGATCTACCTTCCGCATATGTTTGTAGGGTGTATTTCCGCTATACTCTACAGTTGTCTTTTGATTTGGTATCTTGTTATTCCGCACTCTGATATTCTATAGTGATCCTTTTGAGATCCTTTTTTGACTTTTCTTATAAATTACTTGAACATTATGATTTGTTCTTGCTTTTGATTATGTTATTGTGCGAAATGGATATGATCGTTCCTAAACTTGATCTTTTGGGCTGTGGATCACACTCTCGGGTATGCCAGATAGGGTACCGGCTGGGAGGATGTGACACCTAACCTATTCCCCAACTAATTCCCTAGCTTCCCTTTCAATTACATCAATTTCTCATGAATGCTAGGATTCTTGTCTTTAGAACATAGGACCTCAATTTGGGGGTTTTCATTTGGACCATTGGATTGTGATAATACTTTCTAGGTAGTGTTATTACATTGTTATTAATCATCCCTCCAAGTTTCGGATCGATCCGAGCCCCGGAAGACCAATTTCAGACCAAAATCCCCAAAACCCACTATTCTGTCTCGAAGACATTTTGGTCGATCCTCTTTGGTCGATGCCATCGACCAAAGACCATCGACCAAAGTTGTTGCTGACAGTAACCTTAGCCAGTTTTGACCCATTTGATATCCGATCTTCCCGATTTATTCTCTAACTTATTATTGATGTTTGTTTAGGGGTCTTAACATTACTTTTGGACCATTTCTTGGTAATTCTCGATTCATCATCAACTCAACCTAAGGTAAGGATGGTTATCTCCATAAATATATAGGCCATAAACTTATGATTTGTGCTTATACTTAAAGAACATAGTCTCTTGATTACTTTTGATTATTATAAGACTGTTATATATGTTTTAGGACAGTAGTATTGCGATTCATATACTCTTGTCATATTGATTTATTATTCTTGATTACTTGTGTCTATGATGAATCATTTCAATATTATGATTTAACTTTTATCATGAAGATGTATTGAATGCATGAGAAATGATGAACTTGAATATGTGATTGCCTACGTTTAGGGATTGGGGAGTGTCCTATTGACACTTCTGTCCTTGGGCATCGGAGGGAATAGTATGGGATGTTCTCCGAAGGTGCCTATCGACACTTTCCTGGGTTATTGGATGACATACATAAGATTGTCTAGTTGTGTGGCTAGGTTTGTCCTTGTCGTGTCAGACCCGAATCGGAAGGGCATTGAGACCGAACGACCCGTGGTAGTGTATGGTTTGATGGGCGCTCTAGACCGGTAACCAATCCGGTAGGGGACATAAACCATGATACGAATACCCGAAAGGGGACATTTATTGGTAGGGTTGGAAATAGCTAGACTTGGGCTCACGAGCGCTTAAGACCGGTAACCAATCTGTGAGAGGACGTGAGAGCTTCCCGTTTACTATTTGTGGATGACCAATAGGGTTGATGAGTCCGTAATCTGGGATTACACTGACTCTAGTGTGAAGGATACCGGAAAGGATCGCCAGGGGTGAGGAATGGACGTATCTGGATCTAACTTGATACGACTGAGTAGATGACTTGCATTGGGCTAGGCTTTACCTTGACATGCGCCAATACTTAGGCCAAATGGTGATGTGAGAGAGTGGTGACCGACACCCCAGCCAAGGTTGTCCGGAAGGTTTCAGGACCCAATTCCCACCGGCTTGAGTGATTGAGATCTACCCATAGAAGTATGGTGCTATGACTTAAAGCATGTCTACCTTAGAGACCAACATTCATAGAGTTAGAACCATACTTGCATCATATGTTTCATATCATATTGCATCATGTTATGGCTTGTATCGTATGGCTTATGTTTTATGGAATGACTGCCTTGCTGAGTTCTTTTGAACTCACTCCTTTTTGCAACATATTTTTGTTAGACTTTCCTGCAGGTACTACTACTGAAGACCAAGTTGGTGACTCGTACCACACTGGTTGCGGTGAACACGTTGATAAAGACTAGCAGTCCGAGACTGATATTTGTCAGGAGCAGATTCGGCATGGCTTAGTTTCTTATGATTTTGTTATTTAGGAAACATTGTATAAGCTAGAAGAAATTGTAATTTAGTTGCTTACCTTTTTTTGCCCTTCTTTTGAGAACTAGTTGTAACCTTTACTGTTATTCGATCTACCTTCCGTTATTGTTGTAGAATGGGTTTCTGCCTCCCTCCACATTTCAATTATTTATTTTATTGGTATCTTTTCCCACACTCTGATGTTCCTTGTGATCCTTCTGATATTCTTTCTTTAACTTCTATTATTAAATTACTTGAAAATTTTGAATTGTTCTTGCTTTTGATTAAGTTATTGTGCTAAGTGGTTAGGATTGTTCCTAAACTTGATCTTTTGGGCTGTGGATCACTCCACCGGGTATTCCAAATAGGGTATCCCCTGGGTGGATGTGACAGTCCATCTGAAAAAGAGCAGTTAAATAGCCGTTATAAGCTGTTTTTACACCAGACAGAATTCCGTCTGGGCAGACGGTCAGCCGTCTGACCAGACAATCATCCATCTCAGACGGAATTCCGTCTGGCCTTTTGTTTCTGAAAAATCAGAAATGCCAAAACTAGACGGTCGACCGTCTGGGGCAGTTTTGCTGAACTATCTTTGGGCTGGGACATGGCTTGGGTTTTTGGACTTTTTGGTCAACCCTAAGCATTGTACACCTCACTAACATGTCCTAGGTCACTCTAGTAGCATGAATTACATATGATGGATGCATTTACATATATGTGTATGCGAGAGTGTCCTAAGCCCTAATTCAGCCTAAGTCTTGATCTTCGACTTGATCTTCGACTTGATCTTCGACTTGATCTTGAGCAACGGTCTTGATACTCATCTTGACTTTGGTACTTTGTCTAAGATGGTTTGAGTTGGTCTTGAGCTTGACTCTCTGATAATTCTTTGATCCGGTCATTTTGCCTTGAGATTCACATATAGTGATGAGATGGCATTTTCCAACTGTCTTCATGTCCATCTTGGCATGGTCATCTTGACTTAGACTTCATGTTTATCTTCATGTCCATCTTGGCATGATCTTGGCTTTGGCTTGGCTTGAGCATGATTCTCCGGTAATTCTTTAACCCGGTCATATTGTATCGAGATTCACTGTAGTGATGAGCTGGACAATACACATCTCAATGGAATCATTAGTAGATTGTGTTTGTCATCATCAAACTGATTGGAGGCCGATGTGGCAAATGTTGACATGGCATTTCCCAACAATCTCCCCCTTTTTGATGATGACAAACATACAAGTGATGGAATGATAGAAAGCTGTGAAAAACTATCATTCATGCACTTGGATAATCATATAGCCATGAAGTATACTAATTACCCCCATATTTTGGAACAATTCATAATGTGAGTCTCATATGATATGCATTATAGCAACATGCTAATATGAGTCTTATATGACATATGCATTTAAAACAACATGCTAATATGCTTCCAAACTTCATGCTAAAAAGGATACAATCTAATTTTAATTGTAACATTTTCTCCCCCTTTGTCATAAACAAAAAGGATAAGAAAGCATGGCATGCTCCCCCTACTTATGAAGCTCCCCCTTAACATAGCATCTCTTTCAATAAGAGTCAGATGATAGTAGGGAAGAAAAACATAAATTTTCATTTCATACCAAGACATGTCATTTACGTCAATAAGACCAAGATTCATGTGTAAAGACAAGTGTTCATCATATAAGAGCTATTTCAACTGAAAAGATTATATCATGAAACAAGAGCCGGTCAACTAGAAGAGTGTGCATACAACAATAGATAAGTGAAGCTAGTCTTCATCTTTGCTGCCCTCTTTGACATCTCCTGTAAAACCCAGCCCTAACCTTGACCCGGAAACCTTGTTATTTGTAGGTCCGATGACCCGAAGTAAAGTAAGAAGTCAGCTTTGGGCCATCCCAATAGAGGACTTGGTGTCTGACTTTGAATCCATGAAAGTTGATGATGAGGTTCTATTTATGGAAACTGAATCCTGATGAAGATCTGATTAGTTGATGGACTTGGAGTGCTCTCTATCTTGGTTTGAAGGCATTTCTACCTATTAGGTAAGTCACTTGACTTGTGTGCAAAACCCCTTTAGGATTGGATTTGATCTGGACCTTCAATTCCCTGTTTTGGTCTTGCTGTCGGCATTGGTCGATCGATTGGTCGATCGGGCCGATCGACCAATCCACTCGACCAATGAGTGCTGTCTTTGGCAATTAGGTTGTTCTTGCTCTATTTAAGTCCAATCTCGAGTCCACTTCGTATTTGCTGCCTCCAAACTCCCTGGAACGAACCAAAGACCTCTGCAAGTCATCTCTCTTGCATCCTTGGTGTTTTCTTGACGGATCTTCGTCGAAACTCTTCTTTTTGCATAAAAAGGTATGTCTACTCTCTCTTCTTCTCCTCCATCTTTGTTTTTCTTTCCTTTTTGAGTTGAGACAGTAGAAGAGATGTTGCATTCTCTGTTGCAAACATCTCTGAACATGTTCTCATGATCATCCTAAGGATTTGAGGCTAGAACAATGATCTTAACCATGATCATTGCAAGCTTTTGAAGGAATCATGATCAAACCATGATCTAATCTTTGTTAAACTTCTAATCTGAATTCTGATCTCTTTGGATCTTCTATGTTGATCATGTTAGTAGTTAATTACTGTGTTTTCCTTCCATGATCCATAATCTATCAATTTCTAGTTGTTCTCTTCTACCATACTATGTGTTCTTCATGATGCATGATAGTTACATATATGGTAGGTTTTATTTCCTTATTTAGATTTATGCTTCTAAGCCTTATTCCTTGAAGATCTAAGTATGTTTTCATGATACCATTACCTGAAGCAAAGATCTATCCTCCTATTGTTCTTGTCTTTGTTTTCTATTTCAAATTCATCAAGATCCATGGTTGATTTAATTATGGTAACTTTTTGTTTCCTAATTTGGATCTTGATATCTTGATTGGATTAGTGTTTTGAGGTCCCCTATATGTTAGAATACTACTGATGTAGTCTACCCCTTGATTAGTACCCTTTTGAACCACCAAATTCGGATTTCATATCTTAAAACTCTGTTTTTTTAGGCTATCGTCTGCATTGGTCGATCGATTGGTCGATGGACCAGTCGACCAATCCACTCGACCAATGAGTACAGCAACTCCAGAATTGGTCTATGTTGGATGTTTTGGTATCTTTTCTGTTAGGGATCTTTCCTAATATGTTGTATATACTTGTTTAGGACCTTCTTCTCAAGTTTGCCGAGATCTTACTTGATTTCTTAGGATTCCTTTGCGAGTTATAAAAGGTAAGGATGGTTATTTCCTTAATTACATAGATAGCATGAATCTAGTTTCTATATTTGAATATCATAGATATGATTCCTAAATTAGATTCTTACAATGATATACTACTGTTGCATAACTTTGATTGCAGTAGCATTACTTATTCATATTAAATTGATTCATGCATGATTTACTTACCAATGTTATAAAAGTGATTGTAATTATTGATTTCTTTCCATATATGAAGTTACCATATATGTGATGATATGAATTGATGCATGTGTATGCTTAAGTATGGTTTGGAAAGGAGAGGTGTCCTTTTGACACTTCTGTTCTTGAACTACTACGGGAATATTATGGGATGTTTCCGGAGATGCCCTCTGGACACCTTCCTAAACTGTTGGATGACATATCTAGGATTGTCTAGTAGTGTTTGGCTAGGATGTCCTGTTATGTCGACCCTAATCGGAGGGGTATTGAGACCGAACGACCCGTGGTAGCAATGGGGATTCATGGGCGCTCAAGACCGGTAACCAACCCGTGAGAGGACAGGAATCACATTGTGGGGGCCATTTATTGGTAGGGTTGCATATGGTTAGACTTGGGCTCACGGGCGCTTAAGACCGGTAACCAACCCGTGAGAGGACGTGAGAGCTTCCCGTTTACCATATGTGGATGATCAATAGGGTTGGTGAGTCCGTAGTCAGGGACTATGAGGACTCTAGTGTGAAGGATACCGGAAAGGATCGTCAGGGACGAGGAATGGAAGTATCTGGATCCGACTTGATGTAACTAAGTAGAAGACTTGCATTTGGCTAGGTTTTACCCCCGACATGCGCCAAGCACTTATACCAAATGGTTGTGAGAGAGTGTGTTGACTTAACCCCCCGCCATGGTTTGTCCCGAGGGATGAAGGACCCATTACCAATCGGCTGCTCAAGACCGGTGAAATGATCCGTGAGAGAATCCAAGATATCTTAAATGGTTGAGGATGTGAGTGGACTTTCCTAAAGAAGTACGGTGCTATGACTTAAAGCATGTCCGCCAATAGAGACCAGCATACATAGAGTTAGATTCATTCATTCATTGCTTGTCTCATATCATATTGCATTCATGATTGTTCGGAATCCCGCCATTTATGTTATTATGGATTTTTAATCGCCTTTACCGAGTTTCTTTGAAACTCATTCCTTTATTGTACAATGTTGTTAGACTATCCTGCAGTACCGAGTACTATGACGGTCCCTATGAAGAAGCACAAGGCGAAGAGACATATCTCCAGGAAGGTGATTGCGGTTACCACAATTACTCGAAGATCCCGCGAGTGGTTATGCTCCGTACGATGCTTAGTCCGACCATTGAGTGGAAGCGTCCTTGTGCCATTTATGAGATTTACACTTACAAGGATGTTGTCTATAAAGTGGAGAACAATTTAGTTACCCAATGTACTAGCTACTGGGGATTAGGTTTTGTCTAGTTTATTCTTTAGAGCTACTTTTTCCGCTGGTTGTAAAGTGGGATTTTTGCCTCACTTTACTTATCTGTTTGATACTCTGATTATATCTATTATTCTAATTCATTTATGATTCATTCTTTCTTTATTGGATCTATGATTTATCTTCCGCACTTTTATTATGATTGTTCATGATTATGTTATTGTTTATGTGGGAGGTTGATCACTCGATACCCGATCTTCGGGCTGTGGATCACACTCTCGGGTATGCCGATAGGGTACCGGCTGGGAGGGCGTGACATATTGGTATCGGAGCCCAAGGTTCGAGGAGATCCTAACCACAAAAGACAACAATCTGAACATTCCCGAGTCATTGATCCGAAATGACTCTTCTACTCTTAGAAGTGAATAATAGAACACCGAATTAGAAACTTGACCTTTGAGGCATAACAGGAACATTTCCGAATAACATACCATAATTATACTTGAACAAATGTCACTAATGCAAGGAAAAGAAAGGTGCATAACATACAATAATTAAAGAGGAACAAAATGAACTTCATTAATTTCAAAAGTTTTTACAACGATTACATCCGAAATGCATAAATGGAAATCCTAAGGTACAGTCTATCTAGGTGATCCGCTCCGATCTCTCGTATGCTCGAACTCCTCTCGCTAGCCGAGTCACCCGATGCTCTATCCTATCCCGTCGTGACTCCATCCTCTCGTACATCTGCTCCTGTCCGACCTCCATTCTCTCTAGCATGGAAGTCATCGATCTCATCCGTGCTCCAAGATCCGAAGTCTCCGGAACCGCATGTGAAGGGCCACCTACCTCGAAGTGTGATGAAGGAAACTCGTGATGCACGGGCTCAGCCTCGCGCATATCTGCATCATCTCCGGCCCGATCATCACTATCGGACCGATATCCTCTCCTCCATCCTCTCGATCCCCGATCCTCATCCTCCGATTCATCATCATCCTCACCCTCCGGACCAGAGATCTCTCTGATCGCCGCAGTCTCATCCGACGAATGGTCCGAGTCCCAATAGGGTATCCCCGTGATCTAGTGTCCACCGGTGTATCCTCGAAACTCACCCCGAAATGCCCGAAGATCAAGGTCGTAGCCTCCCATAGCAAAGGTTCCGCATGCTAGGCCGCAGAACTAAGTCCAAAGCATGACCCGCTGAATGATGTAGGAGAGATCGATCTCGAAGCCCATGTAGATGCGGTAGATGACTAAGGCCTCCATCACCGTGACCCGATGGTGATGTCCCGCTTTCGGCATGATGTCTCGGCCGACTATGCGACCGATAATCCGTGCAGAATCCGTCATCCGTCCGCTGGTCCACGGTGTGAAGCATCGACGGCTATCCCATAGCGTAGAGCATATCTCGCGAAGCTCGTACGGCATCGATGGTCTGTCCAGATCCGCTCCTCGCAGGTATCCACACACACCGCTGTGGATAGTAAGGAACCCGCAAGATCTCAGCCAAGTGTCCGGGTAGAGAAGCGAACTGAGTCCGGAAGACCCCGCTCCCGAGGACAAGTCTAAGTGGATGTCCTTGGCCTCGAGCCTCCTCTCGTGTAAGTAAGGTTGCTGAAGAACAACCTCACTAGTTCCCGGTATACCGGTAGATCCTCGGTGAAGAGATGAGTCCACCGCAATGTGTCGAACCTCTGCCGAATCCTAAAGGCTCCGAGCTGGGCGTAAGTGAAGTAGACGTCCCATCTCAATATTGCAAGAATCGAAGTAGGCCTCAGTACAGAACTCGGCCCGAGGTGTGTCAAACATGTCCGGTCTCCTAACCTCCCGTCTAGGCTCGAAGGAACCCGACCTCCGCCCCTAAGAGCACCTACGATGCGACCACGACCTCTACCTCGTCCTCGCCCTCCCCTTTGCATAGTGTATCTGTGAAAGAGACAAGAGACAATTCCAATTAGTGCTATTTTAAGATTTGAGCCAAAAGGGTATTTTCGTAATTTTTTGGAAAATTTCAATTTTGGGGGAAATTTGATTTGAACATACTAGCATGTGCGCAATACTTGGAATTTCATGTCTAGGATGTTTGTTTGATGAAAATCGATCGAAAACTTGGATTAAAGCGAAAAATTCAGCAAGAAGGAAATTTGGGGATTTTGCAATTTAGGTCAAAATTGGATTTTTGAAAAGTTGAAATTGGTTAAATCAAATTGTATGGACCTATCTACAATGTCATCTTGAGCATGTAGCATTTGATCTCGTGCGAAAATTTCAAGCGGTTTGAGAGAAAACGAAATTTTTCTAAAGATATCGATTTCGGTATAAAACTTTGCGAGATGAGCACCAATGTGTTAAAACTTGTTGTCTATGCATGGCATTGTGTTTAAAACCTAAGGAATATGTTTCTAAGCATTCCTAAGCATGATTTCTAGCATTGGATACAAGTAAAGCATGGTTTTATTGAAATGCAAGCATGAGAAGATGAAAATGGAAGGAAGATTAAGAGGTTTACCTTGTTTGTGAAGATGGTGTGTTGTGGTGTTGTTGTTGAAGCACTAAATCACCTCAAGAACACTTGTGGGAACTCTTGGAGATTTTCCCTAGAGCTCTCTCACCTTTGGAAGAAGTTAGAATGAGGTTGGAATGTGGAAATGAGGCTTATAATGCGAATTTTCGCATTCTCGCACGCATTGGTCGACTCATTGGTCGATCGGGTCACTCGACCAATCACTCGACCAATGGTCACAGAGACCTCATTTGCTGTTGAATTTTTGGAAAATGTGATTTTTGCCTTATGGAATATTGTTTGATGACTATATGGATATATTTGAGCATGATTTAAGTTTTCAAATCATTTGGACTTGTGGTTTATGTTGAATCTTCGAAATTCGGTATTTTGATGTTCTCGGTTTTGCAGAATGGTTACTCCGAGAAGTGGGCGTGGTGAATCCAAGGGTCATGGAGGTGGTGAAGTACCTCAGGGAGGTGGTGAAGTACCTCATGGAGGTGGTGGGATACCAAATGTTGATCAGTGGTACCCATGAGATCCCCGGTGCCCCGAATGTTGGAAGTTTCAGTAGATATTGCCAATATTATGGGCAATATGATGCAGCAGCAAGCAGCTCGGCTCAACCAGATGTTGGTGGGTTTCATGACTCGCATAATGAGACCCGGCTGGTGCTAATGCGAATCCTTATGCCGCAGTCCCGAATGTGGGAGGTTTAGCTGGAACTCCTCATACTCGCCCGATGGAGAGTTTTCCAAGATGCAAGTACCCACTTTCACCGGAGTTACCAAGGACCCCTTGTTTCCTAACAAGTGGCTTCGTGAGTTGGAGAAGGCTTTCCGACATCCGCAATGCTCGGAAGCTCGAAGATTTTGTTTGCTGAACGTGTTGCAACAAGAAGCCGATGCATGGTGGATCTCCACTTGTCCTGCTTTTGGAAGGTTTGCATGCAGGAGTTGTAACTTGGGAGTTATTCAAAGAGGCTTTTTGTATGAATTACTTTCCCGAGGCGGTGAAGGATGCGAAGGAAACTGAGTTTATGATCCCGACTCAAGGAACTCGTCTCGTGTTGGAGTACCAACAGAAGTTCGAGGAGCTTCATTTCTTTGCTCGGATTCTTTGAAGGAAGACCTCGCCAAAGCAAAGAAGTTCTTCAAAGGATCGCGCCCCGCCATTAAAGCTTACCTCACAGCCCAGCCTATAGTGAGCTATGCTCAAGTGGTGCGTAACTCGAAGAAGTTGGAAGAAACAGAGAAGGAAAGTGCTCGGTGCAAAAGCCTTGGCAATCAAGGAATTCTGGTTTGGTGGATCGGAATGACCGGCTGCTTTGTGAGACCTACACACCTACCCCACTCCTACCTTTCAGGCTAAGAGTGTAGGTCGTAACACGGGTTTTCAGCAGCCGCCGCTTTGGACAAGAGTGGTGGGGGGGTGGGGGGGGCGGGGGGGGTGGGCTGGGGGGGGGGGGTGGGGCCGGGGGGGGGTGGTCTGGGTGGGTGGGGGTGGAGACCCTCCGGGAAGTTAGTGGTGTCTGGCTCGGCCCCTGGGAAGGTTCTGAAGAACAACTCCACTGGTTCGGGTAACCGGTAGATCCTCGGTGAAGAGTGAGTCCACGATGTGTCGAACCTGGCCGAATCCTAGGGCTCTGAGGTGGCGTAAGTGAGTGAGCGTCCCATCTCAATATTGGGGGCCGGGAAGTAGGCCTCGTACGGGGAACTCGGCTTGAGGGTGTGTCAAACATGTCACGGTCTCCTAACCTCCTGTCTGGGCTGGAAGGAACGACCTCGCCCCTAAGAGCACCTACGATGCGACCACGACCTCTACCTCGTCCTCGCCCTCCCTTTGCATAGTGTATCCGTGAAAGAGACAAGAGACAATTCCAATTAGTGCTATTTTAAGATTTGAGCCAAAAGGGTATTTCGTAATTTTTTGGAAAATTTCAATTTTGGGGGGAAATTTGATTTGAACATACTAGCATGTGCGCAATACTTGGAATTTCATGTCTAGGATGTTTGTTTGATGAAAATCGATCGAAAACTTGGATTAAAGCGAAAAATTCAGCAAGAAGGAAATTTGGGGATTTTGCAATTTAGGTCAAAATTGGATTTTTTGAAAAGTTGAAATTGGTTAAATCAAATTGTATGGACCTATCTACAATGTCATCTTGAGCATGTAGCATTTGATCTCGTGCGAAAATTTCAAGCGGTTTGAGAGAAAACTGAAATTTTTCTAAAGATATCGATTTCGGTATAAAACTTTGCGAGATGAGCACCAATGTGTTAAAACTTGTTGTCTATGCATGGCATTGTGTTTAAAACCTAAGGAATATGTTTCTAAGCATTCCTAAGCATGATTTCTAGCATTGGATACAAGTAAAGCATGGTTTTATTGAAATGCAAGCATGAGAAGATGAAAATGGAAGGAAGATTAAGAGG
Organism: Hakea prostrata; assembly: GCF_041222555.1. Lineage (NCBI taxonomy): Eukaryota > Viridiplantae > Streptophyta > Magnoliopsida > Proteales > Proteaceae > Hakea > Hakea prostrata. The sequence goes on from NC_142606.1 coordinate 29,476,042, forward strand.
TTTACCTTGTTTGTGAAGATGGTGTGTTGTGGTGTTGTTGTTGAAGCACTAAATCACCTCAAGAACACTTGTGGGAACTCTTGGAGATTTTCCCTAGAGCTCTCTCACCTTTGGAAGAAGTTAGAATGAGGTTGGAATGTGGAAATGAGGCTTATAATGCGAATTTTCGTATTATGCACATTGGTCGACTCATTGGTCGACTGGGTCACTCGACCAATCACTCGACCAATGGTCACGAGAGACCTCATTTGCTGTTGAATTTTGGAAAATGTGATTTTGCCTTATGGAATATTGTTTGATGACTATATGGATATATTTGAGCATGATTTAAGTTTTCAAATCATTTGGACTTGTGGTTTATGTTGAATCTTGAAATTCGGTATTTTGATGTTCTCGGTTTTGCGAGAATGGTTACTCGAGAAGTGGGCGTGGTGAATCCGGTGGTTATGGAGGTGGTGGAAGTACCTCGGGGAGGTGGTGAAGTACCTCATGGAGGTGGTGGGATACCAAATGTTGATCGGGGTACCCATGAGATCCCTGGTGCCCGAATGTTGGAAGTTTGAGAGATGTTGCCAATATTATGGGCAATATGATGCGGAGCGACAAGCGGCTCGGTTCAACCAGATGTTGGTGGGTTTCATGACTACGCATAGTGGGGCCGGGCTGGTGCTAATGCCGAATCCTTATGCCTCGATCCGAATGTGGGAGGTTTAGATTTGGAACTCCTCATACTACTTTGATGGAGAGTTTTACGAAGATGCAAGTACCCACTTTCCTTGGGTTACCAAGGACCCCTTGTTTCCTAACAAGTGGCTTCGTGAGTTGGAGAAGGCTTTCCGACATCTGCAATGCTCGGAAGCTCGGAAGATTTTGTTTGCTTTGAGCGGAAGTTGCAACAAGAAGCCGATGCATGGTGGATCTCCACTTGTCTGTTTTGGAAGGTTTGCATGCGGGAGTTGTAACTTGGGAGTTATTCAAAGAGGCTTTTTGTATGAATTACTTTCCGAGGCGGTGAAGGATGCGAAGGAAGTTTATGATCCGACTCAAGGAACTCATGTCGTGTTGGGTACCAACGAGGTTCGAGGAGCTTCATTTCTTTGCTCTGGATTCTTTGAAGGAAGACCTCGCCAAAGCAAAGAAGTTCTTCAAAGGCTGCGTCCGCCATTAAAGCTTACCTCACGATCCGGCCTATAGTGAGCTATGCTCAAGTGGTGCGAACTCGAAGAAGTTGGAAGAAACAGAGAAGGAAAGTGCTCGTGTGCAAAAGCCTTGGCGGTCAAGGAATTCTGGTTTGGTGGATCGTAATGACCGTCGTTTTGTGAGACCTACACCCTACCCCACTCCTACCTTTCGGGGCTAAGAGTGTGGGTCGAACACGGGTTTTCAGCCGGCCGCCGGTTTAGACCAGTATGGCGGAAACCCGAGCCACCAGCAAGTGCAAGTGCAAGTGCAAGTGCAAGGCCTTTTTTAAGGCCTTTTGTTGAAGCCACTCCCTGTTGGATCCAGCAATCCTGTTTGCTTCTACCCCAAGCAAGCTGGTCATTTTGCTCGTGCTCGTCCCGCCGCCGCCTTGCCCGTGGTGAAGAGTGCTCCTGCTCCTCCCTCCGGTAGAGTTTTCAGTATTTCCAGTCTTGAGCGGGATCCAAGCCATGATGTGATTACGGTACATTGTTAGTCGCTTCTATTTCGCATTTGTCTTATTTGATACGGGTGCATCTCATTCGTTCATGTCATCTGCATTCATCAAGAAGACTAACCTAAGCCCCGAGAAGTTGTCTAGTTGTTTATTGATTAGTACACCTACTGGTCTGTTGTGAAATTAGATAAGGGGTTATCTAAATGTCCTGTGTTGATTGGTGAGAAGAACTTGGAAGCCAATTTTGTGATTCTTGACATGAAGGACTTCGATGTTATTTTGGGAATTGATTGGTTGACAGCCCACAAGGCTGTGTTCCTTTGTTCCTCAAAGAAGATTCAGTTCCATATTTGTGGAAGTCCGGTCTTTGAATTTCGGGGTGAAAAGAGAAGGGTTTGTAAGAAGGTGCTTGTCTGCACTGATGCAAGTCTATGCCCTAGTGGATGATGCTTCATCCGAAGGCAAGGGTATAGTGGAGAAAAGAGTCGACGAAGTCGAGTTGTCTGCGACTTTGTTGATGTCTTCCACCGATGATCTATCGGGAGTGCCTCCGGACAGAGATGTCGAATTCTCTATTGATCTCGTCCCTGGTGCCGCTCCGGTATCTAAAGCTCCGTACAGGATGGCTCCTACTGAGTTGAAAGAGTTGCAAAATCAGTTGAATGAGCTCATAGATAGAGGTTTCGTGCAGCCTAGTGTGTCACCTCGGGGAGCTCCGGTCTTGTTCGTCAAGAAGAAAGACGGTAGTATGCGCTTGTGCATCGACTACCGTGAGTTGAATAAGTTGACTATCAAGAATAGATATCCGCTGCCCGAGAATCGATGATCTCTTCGATCGGTTGAAGGGTGCAGTTGTGTTCTCAAAGATTGACTTAAGGTCCGGATATCACCAATTGAAAGTGAAGTCTAGTGATATCTTCAAGACAGCTTTCCGAACGCGGTATGGTCACTACGAGTTTAGAGTCATGCCCATCGGATTGACCAATGCTCCTGCGGTGTTCATGGACCTCATGAACCGAGTATTTCATGATGTGCTTGATAAGTTTGTGATTGTTTTCATTGATGACATCTTGATCTATTCGAAGAGCGAAGAAGAGCATGCGAGTCATCTAAGTTTCACCTTGCAAAGGTTGCGAGAAAAGAAGTTGTTCGCTAAGTTTAGCAAGTGTGATTTCTGGCTTAAGAGAGTGGTATTCCTTGGTCATGTAGTTTCAGCCGAAGGTATTCGTGTCGATCCTGAAAAGGTCCAAGCTGTGGCTGATTGGGAGAGACCGAAGTCGATAACGGAAATAAGAAGTTTTCTTGGATTGGCGGGTTACTACCGAAGGTTTATTGAGAACTTTTCTCGGTTGGCTGCTCCTATGACTAAGTTGACCAGGAAAGAAGAGAAGTTTGTTTGGTCCGACGCCTTTGTGAGAAGAATTTCCAAGAGTTGAAAGATAGATTGACAAGTGCCCCGGTTTTGACTATACCTGATAGTTCCGGTGGTATGACAATTTATACCGATGCGTCAAAGATTGGTTTGGGTTGTGTACTGATGCAACATGGCAAGGTCGTAGCCTATGCTTCTCGGCAATTGAAGGATTATGAGCGGAATTACCCCACTCACGATCTAGAACTTGCCGCCGTTGTCTTTGCTTTGAAGATTTGGAGACATTATCTTTACGGTGAGAAGATTGCCATTTTCACGGATCATAAGAGTTTGAAATACTTCTTTACCCAAAAGGAGTTGAACATGAGGCAAAGGAGATGGTTGGAACTAGTCTCCGATTATGATTGTGATATTCAGTATCATCCCGGGAAAGCAAATGTTGTTGCTGATGCTCTTAGTAGGAAGAACCGAGAAGAAGACTTTGGAATTGAATGCTTTGAGTTTACCATTGTGGTCTTCTATTGAGGGTTTTGATTTGGAAATCGTTCTCGAGAATTCTGATTTTATTCTTTCGCCATGACGGCAAGATCTGGTCTTAGAGATAAGATTGTTGCTCTGCAGAGTTCGATCAAGAGTTTTTGATCAAAGTTGAGAAGATTTCTTCGAATCCTGAGTCGGACCCCGACTTTGGTATATCCATGGATGGTGCTTTGTTGTTTAGAGGAAGACTGTGTGTGCCTGCAAACGAAGAAGTTAAGAAAGAAATATTGAAGGAAGCACACCGATCGGTCTTTCTTACTCAGACACCCGGAAGCACCAAGATGTACAAGGACTTGAAGGAACATTTTTGGTGGATTGGTCTAAAGGCGGATGTTGATGATTTTGTTGCCAAGTGTGAGACTTGCCAACGTGTGAAAGCCGTTCGACAACCTCCATCCGGATTACTTCAGCCTCTTCCTATTCCTAGTTGGAAGTGGGAGGATATCTCCATGGACTTTGTGACTAGTTTGCCTCGAACAAGTAAAGGCAATGACACTTTGTGTGGGTGATTGTTGATAGGTTGACCAAATCAGCCCATTTCATTCCTATGAAGATCACTCATACTCGGATAAGCTAGCAAGGCTTTATGTGGATAATGTGGTTCGTCTCGCATGGTGTGCCTTTGAGTATTGTTTCGGATCGTGATCCTAGGTTCACCTCAAGGTTTTGGAATAGTTTGCGAAAGGCCTTGGGAACCCAATTGAACTTGAGTACAGCTCATCATCCACAAGGTCGATGGACAATCCGAGCGGACAATTCAGACATTGGAAGACATGCTCGATCTTGTGTGGTGGATATGGGTGGTAATTGGGATGAACACCTAGCTTTGGTTGAGTTTGCCTATAACAACAGTTATCAAGCAACAATAGGCATGGCTCCATTCAAGGCTTTGTATGGCAGTACTTGTAGGACACCTTTGTCTTGGACTCGAGACAGGTGAAAGAAAAGTCTTAGGTCCTGAGATGATTGAAGCTACAAGTGCTATGGTAGATATGATAAGAGAAAGGATTAAGTCTGCCAGTCATCGAGACAAATCTTATGCTGATAAGAGAAGGACCGATTTGGAATTTCAAGTTGGAGAGAAAGTCTTTCCGAAGGTCTCACCAATGAAGGGTGTGATGAGATTCAATGTTAAGGGAAAGCTTAGCCCTCGTTACATTGGACCTTTCGAGATTTTGGAAAAGGTTGGACCTGTTGCGTATCGATTAGCATTACCTCCGCCTCTTGCTGGTGTGCACAATGTGTTTCATATTTCGATGCTCCGAAAATACATAGAGAATCCGGAACACATTTTGCAGCAAGCACCTGAAGGACTTAGTGCTGATTTGACCTATGATGAAGAACCGGCCGAAATCTTGGATAGGAAGGACAAGCAGCTGCGGAATCGCACCATTCCTTTGGTGAAGATTCGGTGGAAGAACCATACCCCTGAAGAAGCTTCTTGGGAGAAGGAAGAAGATATGAAGGAGAAGTTTCCTTACCTCTTTGGAAGCACAGGTACGCTTTCAATTTCGGGGACAAAACTTCTTTAAGGGGGGGAGAATGTAAAACCCAGCCCTAACCTTGACCCGGAAACCTTGTTATTTGTAGGTCCGATGACCCAAAGTAAAGTAAGAAGTCAGCTTTGGGCCATCCCAAAGAGAGGACTTGGTGTCCGGCTTTGAATCCATGAAAGTTGATGATGAGGTTCTATTTATGGAAACTGAATCCTGATGAAGATCTGATTAGTTGATGGACTTGGAGTGCTCTCTATCTTGGTTTGAAGGCATTTCTACCTATTAGGTAAGTCACTTGACTTGTGTGCAAAACCCCTTTAGGATTGGATTTGATCTGGACCTTCAATTCCCTGTTTTGGTCTTCTTTGTCGGCATTGGTCGACCGATTGGTCGATCGGGGCCGATCGACCAATCCACTCGACCAATGAGTGCTGTCTTTGGCAATTAGGTTGTTCTTGCTCTATTTAAGTCCAATCTCGAGTCCACTTCGTATTTGCTGCCTCCAAACTCCCTGGAACGAACCAAAGACCTCTGCAAGTCATCTCTCTTGCATCCTTGGTGTTTTCTTGACGGATCTTCGTCGAAACTCTTCTTTTTGCATAAAAAGGTATGTCTACTCTCTCTTCTTCTCCTCCATCTTTGTTTTTCTTTCCTTTTTGAGTTGAGACAGTAGAAGAGATGCTGCATTCTCTGTTGCAAACATCTCTGAACATGTTCTCATGATCATCCTAAGGATTTGAGGCTAGAACAATGATCTTAACCATTATCATTGCAAGCTTTTGAAGGAATCATGATCAAACCATGATCTAATCTTTGTTAAACTTCTAATCTGAATTCTGATCTCTTTGGATCTTCTATGTTGATCATGTTAGTAGTTAATTACTGTGTTTTCCTTCCATGATCCATAATCTATCAATTTCTAGTTGTTCTCTTCTACCATACTATGTGTTCTTCATGATGCATGATAGTTACATATATGGTAGGTTTTATTTCCTTATTTAGATTTATGCTTCTAAGCCTTATTCCTTGAAGATCTAAGTATGTTTTCATGATACCATTACCTGAAGCAAAGATCTATCCTCCTATTGTTCTTGTCTTTGTTTTCTATTTCAAATTCATCAAGATCCATGGTTGATTTAATTATGGTAACTTTTTGTTTCCTAATTTGGATCTTGATATCTTGATTGGATTAGTGTTTTGAGGTCCCCTATATGTTAGAATACTACTGATGTAGTCTACCCCTTGATTAGTACCCTTTTGAACCACCAAATTCGGATTTCATATCTTAAAACTCTGTTTTTTTAGGCTACTGTCTGCATTGGTCGACTGATTGGTCGACTGGACCAATCGACCAATCCACTCGACCAATGAGTACAGCAACTCCAGAATTGGTCTATGTTGGATGTTTTGGTATCTTTTCTGTTAGGGATCTTTCCTAATATGTTGTATATACTTGTTTAGGACCTTCTTCTCAAGTTTGCCGAGATCTTACTTGATTTCTTAGGATTCCTTTGCGAGTTATAAAAGGTAAGGATGGTTATTTCCTTAATTACATAGATAGCATGAATCTAGTTTCTATATTTGAATATCATAGATATGATTCCTAAATTAGATTCTTACAATGATATACTACTGTTGCATAACTTTGATTGCAGTAGCATTACTTATTCATATTAAATTGATTCATGTATGATTTACTTACCAATGTTATAAAAGTGATTGTAATTATTGATTTCTTTCCATATATGAAGTTACCATATATGTGATGATATGAATTGATGCATGTGTATGCTTAAGTATGGTTTGGAAAGGAGAGGTGTCCTTTTTGACACTTCTGTTCTTGGACTACTACGGGAATATTATGGGATGTTTCCGGAGATGCCCTCTGGACACCTTCCTAAACTGTTGGATGACATATCTAGGATTGTCTAGTAGTGTTTGGCTAGGATGTCCTGTTATGTCAGACCCTAATCGGAGGGGTATGGAGACCGAACGACCCGTGGTAGCAATGGGGATTCATGGGCGCTCAAGACCGGTAACCAACCCGTGAGAGGACAGGAATCACATTGTGGGGGCCATTTATTGGTAGGGTTGCATATGGTTAGACTTGGGCTCACGGGCGCTTAAGACCGGTAACCAACCCGTGAGAGGACGTGAGAGCTTCCCGTTTACCATATGTGGATGATCAATAGGGTTGGTGAGTCCGTAGTCAGGGACTATGAGGACTCTAGTGTGAAGGATACCGGAAAGGATCGTCGGGGACGAGGAATGGAAGTATCTGGATCCGACTTGATGTAACTAAGTAGAAGACTTGCATTTGGCTAGGTTTTACCCTGACATGCGCCAGTACTTATACCAAATGGTTGTGAGAGAGTGTGTTGACTTAACCCCCTGCCATGGTTTTTCCTGAGGGATGAAGGACCCATTACCAATCGGCTGCTCAAGACCGGTGAAATGATCCGTGAGAGAATCCAAGATATCTTAAATGGTTGAGGATGTGAGTGGACTTTCCTAAAGAAGTACGGTGCTATGACTTAAAGCATGTCCGCCAATAGAGACCAGCATACATAGAGTTAGATTCATTCATTCATTGCTTGTCTCATATCATATTGCATTCATGATTGTTCTGGAATCCTGCCATTTATGTTATTATGGATTTTTAATCGCTTTACCGAGTTTCTTTGAAACTCATTCCTTTATTGTACAATGTTGTTAGACTATCCTGCAGTCTTGAGTACTATGACGGTCCCTATGAAGAAGCACAAGGCGAAGAGACATATCTCCAGGAAGGTGATTGCGGTTACCACAATTACTCTGAAGATCCCGCGAGTGGTTATGCTCCGTACGATGCTTAGTCCGACCATTGAGTGGAAGCGTCCTTGTGCCATTTATGAGATTTACACTTACAAGGATGTTGTCTATAAAGTGGAGAACAATTTAGTTACCCAATGTACTAGCTACTGGGATTAGGTTTTGTCTAGTTTATTCTTTAGAGCTACTTTTCCACTGGTTGTAAAGTGGGATTTTTGCCTCACTTTACTTATCTGTTTGATACTCTGATTATATCTATTATTCTAATTCATTTATGATTCATTCTTTCTTTATTGGATCTATGATTTATCTTCCGCACTTTTATTATGATTGTTCATGATTATGTTATTGTTTATGTGGGAGGTTGATCACTCGATACCTGATCTTCGGGCTGTGGATCACACTCTCGGGTATGCCAGATAGGGTACCGGCTGGGAGGGCGTGACATCTCCACTACCACCTTTGCTGCTGCTGCCATTGGCCGCAACATTTTCTTCATCTCCTTCCTCATCCTCATCTTCTTCTTCATCACCTTCCGCTTCTTCAACTTCGGGAGACGGCATAGAAAGAATCTTGAGATGAGTCATCATATGTTGCATCATTGCTGTATGATGAGTCATCATGTCTTCAAGAGTATCTATACGAGTACCCATTGAGTCAAAAATGGGTATCAAAGTGCTGCTGTAGTGAGGTGAGGCGAGAATTAAGGTCCTGAAATCTCGACATACTTTGAGGGGACTTTGATAGAAATCATTTATAGTAAGATCCTCAGGTGGGGTGTTCTTATAAGTCCAGAGGCAAACCTCTCCCTCAGTAAAGATCTTACACATGGTGTGTAATGTTCATCCCTTTGACATAGGAGGGTACTTTCAGATTTTCGCCTATTCCTTCATGACGAAGATTTGCCTAGAAGTGAATCACAAGTCTAGGATAGGTGAGTCCAATGGCACAAAGCATGGGACCCCAGCCCATGGCTTTGAACATATCCTTGATGGGAAATTTAGAGAAGACATCAAGGTCTGTGGATGTGCCTTGCTCAATGCTCCGTTGGACAGCTGTAGGATAAATTCTCTTGGGCTTTAATATCCCTTATCTAGTGTAGGTGAATCTTCATGGGACTCTTCACAAGGGGGTGAGAGAGGAAGGACTCTAGAAGAGGAGACACCACCTCGGACTGAAGAGTTCTTGCTGCGAGACATGATGAGCTGTCAATCACAGAATACACCAACTAGTATTGAACCTTAAAGGTTTCAATAGCAAATGCATGATGGACCTTAAGAGGATTACTCATGAATGCTCAAAAATTTGTTTTTGAAATTCAGGTTTGGCAACTGAAACTCATAAAAGAATTCAACTGATAAAAGAATTCAACTGTTGGATCATAGTTGAATATGGGGATCTCAAAATCTGAGGTTAGATGAAGAACTAAATCAGATTTTGACAAATGCAGCAATACTTGCATTTTAGGGTCTTTCATCCACAAGAGCAGAGATTGCAGCCATCAGCATTTGAAGAACCGATTTGCCCTAAAAGCATGTAATCTTCAGAATTTTGAAGAGGAACTATTGCTGTTATTCATCTAGAGTCTTGTTGTAACAAATATTTAAAAGAACATGGTTTCAACAAGAATTCAGAGTATACTTGATTCTAAGTGAATTTTGGAGAGTGAAAACAGGGGAAATCAGATTTTGGAAGAGACTCTAGTCTGACCAGGTTTAACAGGCCAAAAGATATCTGAGAGAAGGAATTCTGTGATTAAGGAATACAGAATTTCATTCTTATATGAGTTCACAAATAGAGACTGATGTAATCAAATATGGCAGCAACTCAATGACTCAAGTAATCCCATAGTTTTTCAAGGAAGAACTGTATTTTTGCAGAAAAGACAGATTTCTTTAACATATATCCCCTGAACAGCAGAGTTTTAGAGAAACTAATGTTCTCTAAATAACAATTCATATGGCTTCAAAAGACATTTACCATGTAGCCAAAATAATGCTGTTTTAGACTCATAACCTCCAGAAATTTCTTGAAGGAAATCAACATGTAACCAAAGCTTGTTTTAACCAACATACATTCCAAGGAATATGGTTTTAACAAGAGTTACAGAGTATGGCTTAACCTATAGTGAACAGCAGGGTAGAGACCCAAAATTCAGTATGGTTGAAGCCAAAAAAGGTTTTCTGCTTAAGAAATACAGCAACTCAAGGAAGAATTCATGGTTTTACAAAAGCCAATTGCTTTGACAAAGAAAGTGCATGCTATGCACGATGCTTGGCTGAATCAAAATGGAGTGAAATCCATTGATTTGGAGGGTTCAACCCTAACACAAATTCTGCTGTTTTGAGAATACAGCAACTCAAAGACTTTTAAAGAAGTCTTCAAATGATTTGAGATTTATGCATCATATGGATTTGAATTATCCAAGAAGCGATGAGGTCTTTGAGGACTTACCAGAAGTAACTGTTTGAGGGGGGTAAAAAGTCTTGCTGAGGAGAACTTTCACCAAGGTTCTCACACAGGGGATTCTTCTCTTCTCACACTCAAGAGAGAGCTTTTGAGGACTGCTGTTCGTGGAGTCTCACACAAGCAAGGGAGAGAGAGAGAGTGAATGAGGAGATTTAAAACACAAAACACATGTGTGTGTTTTAATTGATCCAGACGGACGACCGTCTGGATTGTCTGATTGCTGAACTGCCCACTAATTTGAGAGTGGGATTTGGAATAGGTTTTTGATGATTTTGTCTATTCTAAAAGGTCAATCATCCTCAATTCTCTTCTTAGTTCAACAAAACGGTCTTCACTTAGGGTTTCAGTGAAAATGTCCGTCAATTGATGGTTTGTGTCAATGAATTCAAGGACAACTTCATTCCTTTGAATGCAGTCCCTAAGGAAATGATAATATCAATGTGCTTGGCTCTTGAGTGAAGCACAGGATTCTTACTAGGATTGATGGCACTGGTGCTGTCACACTTGATGGGGCATTGCTCAAGATGAACCTTATAATCTAGTAAGGTTTGTTTTATCCAAATAACTTGAGCACAGTACTTACCTGCTGCAATGTACTCCGCCTCGGTTGTGGAAAGAGCAATACAAGGTTGTGTAAAGGGCAATACAATCTTGTTTCTTGGAAAACCATGACACTAGGCATGGTCCAAGCAAATGGCATGTGCCACTTGTGCTCTTTCGGTCAACATGACAACCGGGGAAGTTGGCATCCGAAAACTTAATGTCAAATCTTGACCTTTAGGGTACCACAACCCTAAGTTTGATGTGCCTTTCAAATATTTGAAAATTCTCTTGATGGCACAAGCATGAGATTGTTTAGGATTGGCTTGATATCTCACACAAGCATAAACACTAAACATGATGTCCGGCCTACTAGCCGTTAAGTATATGAAGCTTCCAATCATACCTCTATACTTAGTAGCATCAAATAGGGTTCCCATCCTCATCTTTTGACAATTTCAAAGATGTGCTCATGGGTGTTCTACTAGCCTTTTGAGATGTTACATCGAATCTCTTTATGAGTTCTTTTATGTACTTGGTTTGACTAATGAAGATGACATTTTCATTTTGTTTAATTTGTAAACCAAGAAAGAAGGTTAATTCACCCATCATGCTCATTTCAAACTCATTTCTCATGCAAGTACTAAACTCATGACATAAGGATTCATTTGTAGCACCAAATATGATATCATCCACATATACTTGAACAATAATAATATCATTTTTCTTGTACTTGACAAACAGTGTGGTGTCTACCTTACCCATTGAGAATACCTTTTGGACTAGAAATTTACTTAGTCTTTCATACCAAGCTCGTGGAGCTTGTTTAAGTCCATAGAGGGCCTTTTTGAGTTTGAAGACATGATTGGGGAAGGTGGAGTCTTCAAAGCCTGGAGGTTGTGCAACATACACTTCCTCCATAATGAATCCATTCAAGAAGGCACTTTTCACATCCATTTGATATAATGTGAAATTTTTGTGGCATGCAAATGCTAATAGCATTCTTATGGATTCTAATCGGGCGACGGGTGCATAAGTCTCATCAAAGTCAATTCCCTCTTGTTGATTATACCCTTGGGCAACCAACCTTGCCTTGTTTCTAACAACTTGACCATTCTCCTCAAGCTTGTTTCTAAACACCCATTTGGTGCCTATGATGGTATGGTCTCTAGGTCTTTGAATGAGTTCCCAAACATCATTTCTTTCGAATTGATTTAACTCTTCTTGCATGGCCAAGATCCAATAGCTATCGGTTAGGGTCTCTTTAGCATTCTTAGGTTCTATGGTTGACAAGAATGCAGCATAATTGCAAAAGTTTTGAGTTCTTGATCTAATTTGGATCCCTTGACCTAAGTTGCCTATGACTTGTTCAAGAGGATGGTCTTTCCATGGGACTACCTCTTTAGGCAATTCTTGAGAGGGGGTCCCATCATCTTTGGGATCATTTTTGGAATTTTCTAGAGATAAGTTGTCAACTTTTTCTCTAATGACATGTTCAATCTTCTCATCATTTTCCTCATCAACTAGAGGTTTGTATTTTTCCTTAGGTGGAGATATATCAAATGAGGCATCCATTGATTCTTCCACAACTAGGGTTCTTTTTATTCAACACTCTATATGCCCTACTATTTTGGGAATATCCCAAGAACACTCCCTCATCAACTTTTTCTTCAAATTTTCCTTTAGGGTCTCTAGTGTTCAATATAGTGCATTTACATCCAAATATTTGGAAATGATCAACCCTAGGAACTTTTGTGAAACCCAGCCCTAACCTAACCCTGACCTTGACCCGATAACCCTGTTGTTTTTAGGCCTGAAGACCCGGAGTAAAGGAAGAAGCCAACTATGGGCCATCTCAGTAGAAGACATGGTGTTTGACTCTGAACCCATGGATGTTGATGATGGAGTTCCATACTTGGAGGTCTGTGCAGATTTGGAAAGGAAGCTGTAGCTTGATGAAGATGAGATTAGTTGAAGGACTTGGAGTATTATCTGACTTGGTTTGAAGGTATTTCTATACACTAGATATGTCACTTGATGTGTGTGCAAAAGCCCATAAGGTTTAGAGCCCATTTGATCCTTCAATTCCCTGACTGTTCCTTACTGTCTGCCTTGGTTGACTGATTGGTCGATTGGACCACTTGACCAAGCACTCGACCAAAGGATTGCCACATCCGAGAAAATCCAATTTTAGGGTTTTTCACTTATATTTAAACCCTACTTCGTGTTTCTTTGTTACAGCTGCCTCCTAAACACTTTTTGAACGTGAGAAGACCTCTCCGAAACTCTCTCAGGTGATTTAGAAGACTCCTCTGCAGATCTGAAGCCTCCCATCTCTGATCTGACAATTCAAGGTTAGTATCTCTTCTGAATTTTAATTATTCTTTCTTCGATCTTATTCTTGATTGAGATCAGGAAGAAGATGTTGCATTCTTACAACCATCCCTTCGTGATCTCCTTCGTTTCTTTGAGATCTATGATCATCATCATGATCTTAACCCTAGCCGAATAAATTTCTTGAAAACCTGACCTTGTATGACCTTTCTGAAAATCTTTGGTAACCTCCCATGCGATGGAAACCTCATGGGCAATGTTTCTGTTAATCTAAACTAGATTTTCTATGATTTCTTGTTATTTTCTTGATAGCAATCATTCCCTCTCATTCCGTGATCATAACCTTTTCATGGGAACCATAAAGGTTGAAACCCTAGTTTCTTGGGTCAAATCAAGAACCCTTATTTTGACCATGACTTGATGATTTTACCTTCCCATATGATTCTAATACATCCTAGGAAGTTCCCCTTCGAATTTTGGATCAATCCGACTTCAAACGAAGAAGTTATGACCAAAACAGTTTTCACTTTTCCGTACTAACTCGCTTGGTCGACTGCTTGGTCGACCTGGGCAGTTTACCAAGCACTCGACCAATGATGTCAGTAGCTTCGTTTTTCATCCGATTTGATTTGTTTTCTCTCTGATCTTTTAGGCATCTTTCCTAATGTTGTATCTATGATTGTTAGGAGTTTATTTGCTAAGTTTGGAGTTGCTCTCTTTGATCTTTGGATTATCTTTGGCGATAATCAAGGTAAGGACAGTTATTTTATAATAACATAGATCGTATACTCTCTGGTTTCTACTTTATGAAACTATGAGTTTGTCTACTGTTCTTATATTTTATACTACTGATGTACTACTGTAAGTACAGTAGCACTTCCCTTATGTTTCTTTTTATTATTCAAGCTTATATGAATTGTTTATTACTATATTGCTTAACGATTGGCTTATGCTTTTACATTCTCTTTTATATGATGAATTGTTGGTTGTGTATGTCATGACTGATCTGAGAATGTGTTTGATTAAGTATGGTTTGGGATTGGGAAGTGTCCTTTTGACGCTTCTGTCCTTAGACATCGGAGGGAATAGTATGAGATGTTCTCCGAAGATGCCCATCGACGCTTTCCCGAATCATTGGTTGTCATACCTAGGGCTGTCTAGCAGTGTTTGGCTAGGATGTCCCTGTTATATCAGACCCGAATCGGAAGGGTATTGAGACCGAACGACTCGTGGCAGTAATGTGATTCACGGGCGCTCAAGACTGGTAACCAACCCGTGAGAGGACAGGAATCATATTGTGGGGGCCATTTATTGGAGGGTTGAATACAACTAGACTTGGGCTCATGGGCGCTCAAGACTGGTAGCCAACCCGTGAGAGGACATGAGAGCTTCCCGTTTACCATATGTGGATAACCAATAGGGTTGATGAGTCCGTATTTGAGAGAGTCGGATACGCTGACTCTAGTGTGAAGGATACCGGAAAGGATCCCGAGAGGGGAGGAATGGAAGTATCTGGATCTGAGTTGATATAACTGAGTAGATGACTTGCATTGGGCTAGGCTTTACCCTGACATGCGCCAGTTCTTAGAATGGTGATGTGAGAGAGCGGTGACTTAACCCCAGCCATGGAATGTCCCGAGGGATGAAGGACCCACTACCAACCGGAGCCGAGTGAACTGAGACCTTCCCAAAGAAGTATGTTGTTATGACTTAAAGCATGTAGCCAATAGAGACCAGCATACATAGAGTTTAGATGCATACATACATTATCTATTTCATACTGCATTGCATCTTGTTATGTTCTGATATATGTATTTATGCTATTATGAGTTAACTTGTCTTACTGAGTTTCTTTCGAAACTCATTCCTTTTTGTACAATGTTTTGTTAGATTATTCTACAGGTATTGACTACTATGAAGAACAGTACAATGAAGCGCAAGCCGATGAAGCGTACTACACGCAAGGTGTTGGCGACAATCAAGATTACTCTGATGATCCTACAAGCGATCACATTTCGTACTACGATTAGAGACAACGTGGAGTTGGAACATCTCTGTTGGATTGATGAAGTCCACTATTTTGAAGATGTCATCTATAGGATAGAAAACTCTTAAGTTTAGTTTGTCTTTCTTATTTTCTTTTGTTTCAGTTGTAATTCCTTTTAGACTTACATACTACGTTCCGCTGTATCTGTGGAGTGAGTTTCCGCCTCTCTCTACTTCTTTTGATATCTTCGGATATCTGGTATCATTTTCCGCACTCTGATTATATTGATTATGCATTTCTTGATTTTAATCTTTTGTTTATAATATTTAAACCTTGATTATTTCCTGTTTATGATTATGTTATTGTATATGTGGGGGGATGATTTCCTCGATACTTGATCTTTCGGGGCTGTAGATCACACTCCAGGGTATGCCAGTTAGGGTACCGGCTGGGGGGATGTGACAGAATGGTATCAGAGCCCAAAGTTCAAGGAAATCCTAACCACAGAAAACAGTAACAGAACATTCCTGAGTCATAGATCCAGAAGTGACTCATCTACTCTTAGAAGTGAATAATAGAACACTTGGATTTGAAACTGTTTAATGAAGCATAACTGAATACTTCTGAATAATATACAATAATTATATTTGAACAAATGTCATATAAGCAATAAAAGAAAAGGTGCATAATACACAATAATAAAGTGAAACAAAAAGAACTTCATTAACTTTAAGAAAAATTTACATCTGAAAAGCATAAAGGGAAATCCTAAGTACAATCTATCTAGGTGATCTCCTTTGATCTCTGAATGCTCTGAAGTCCTCGGCCATCTGAGTAATCTGTGACTCTATCCTATCTTGTCGTGACTCCATTCTCATACATCTGCTCTGTCTTGACCTCCATCCTCTCTAGCATGGAAGTCATCAATCTCGTTTGAGCACCTAAATCAGAAGTCTCTGGGACTGAATGTGAAGGGCCTCCTGTCTCGAAGTGTGGTGATCTGGGAATCTCATGATACTCAGGATCAGCCTCATGCATCTCTGTGTCATCCGCCTGATCATCAGAATCTGGACCAGCATCACCCTCATCTACTGGAGCCTCCACCTCATCCTCATCCTCATCTGTATCCTCCTCACCATCTGGACCCGGAGATCTCACAGTCTGAGTGAGCCTCATCTACCTGATTGTCCTAGTCCCAATGGCATATCCCAGTGAACCAGTAAGCTCCTCTGTATCCTCCAAACTAACCCCGAAGTGTCGGAAGATCAATGTCAGTAATCTCCCGAAGCAAAGGTTCCTCATGCTAGGACGTGCCACTAGATCTATGATGACCTGCTGGATGATGTAGGATAAGTCTATCTAGAAGCCGGTGTAGATGCGGTAGATAACTATGGCCTCCATCACAGAAACCCGGTTGTGATGTCCGGCCTTCGGTATGATGTTTCGGCCGACGATGCGACCGATGATCCTAGCTGAATCTATCATCTGTTAACTTTCTCTCGGAAGGTAGCACTCTGTGTCATCCCAGAGAGTGGCGCATATCTTATGAAGCTCGTATGGCATCAAGAATCGGTCTACCTCTGCCCCGACAGGTATCCATAAGAGCTGTCGTGGATAGTGTGGTACATGGAGGATGTGTGCCAGATCCCTAGTGGAGAAGCGGATTTGTGTTTCTCTGACCCTTCTCAATAGTGAGTCTGAAAGGACGACCCTGTCCTCTGGCCTCCTCGACAGATGTGAGGTTGCTGAAGAATAGCCTCACTAGCTCAGGATAGACGGGTAAGTCCGCCGTGAAGAGATGAGTCCATGCCTGTGTGTCGAATCTCTGTCGGATCCGGAATACTCTTAGCTCTTGCAAGTGAAGAAGTTTCCCGTACTCTATGTGGCAGTACTCGAAGAATGCCTCGTACAGGAACTCAGCCTGTGGTGTGTCGAAGCGATCAAGTCGTATGATCTCCTCTCTAGGCTGAGCTATAACTCGACCTCTGCCTCGCCTAGCTCCAACTATCTTGCCTCTGCCTCATCCACCTCTCTGCATGGTGTGATGTCTGTGGAAAAGATAAAAAGGCATTTCATGTTAGTAGTGTTTCGAAAATTCTGCTAGAAGGGCATTTTTCGTAATTTTAATCAAAATTGGAAATTTGGGGAAAATGTAATTTGAACATACTAGCATGTGCGCAATACTTGGAATTGCATGTCTCTGAAGTTTATTTGAAGAAAATCGATCGAAATCTCAGTCTAAAGTTGAAAATTCAGCAAGAAGGAATTTGGGGATTTTTGAGATTTAGGTCAAATTGGATTTTTGAAAATTTTGGAATTGGTGTGATCAAAGTACATGTTCACATTCACAGCATCATTTCGAGTGTGTAGCATTTGATTTCGTGCGAAAACTCCAAGCGGTTTGTGAGAAATCAAAATTTTCCTAAAGTTAACGATTTCGGTACGAAAGCGATGTGAAAGTGCAAGACTGTTGTAGAACTTGTTTAAGCATGGTATTGTGCTAAAAACTAGTGGAGCATGTTTCTAAGTGTTCCTAAGCATGATTTCTAGCATTAGACACAAGCAACACATGGTTTTTGGATGATTTGCAAGTTTGAGAAGATGAAAATGAGATTGGGAATGAAGATTTACCTTGTGTGAAGTTGTTGAGTGTTGTAGTGTTATTGTTGAAGCACCAAACTACTTGGAAAACACTTAGGAATGCCTTAACACTTCTTCTTTAGAGCTCCCTCTCAAGTTGGCAAGGTTTGAAATGAGTTTGAATGGGTTTTTGGCACTTAAAACCCTGAAATTCGAGTGCTGTGAGCCTTGGTCGACTGATTGGTCAATTGGACCAGTCGACCAAGCACTCGATCAAAGGACCCAGTAGCTCCAAGTGCTGTTGGATTTTGGAAAACTATGATTTTTGTCCTATGATTGATTGTTTGATGACTAAATGGATGTATTTAAGCATGATTTAAGATACTTAATCATTTGGACTTTTGGATTGTGTCGAAAGTTCGAAATTTGGTGTTTTTGACATTTCGGTTTTTTGCAGAATGATTACGTTAAGAAGTGGGCGTGGTGAATCCAGTGGTCACGGAAGTGACGAGATACCAATTGGTGGTCATGATCAGCAGACCCACACTGGTGACCAAGGTACTCCTGATGTGCCCGGTGCCCCGAATGTCGGAAGCTTTCGTGATATTGCCAATATTATGGGTAATATGATGCAGCAGCAAGCAGCTCAGTTCAACCAGATGTTGATCGGTTTCATGACTCTGCACAATGAGACTCGTGCTGGTGTTAATGGAAATCCTCATGCCGCAGTTCTGAATGCGGGTGGATTAGTCGGAACTCCTCATACTCTTTTGATGGAGAGTTTTCTGAAGATGCAAGTTCCTAACTTCACTGGAGTATCCAAAGATATCTTGTTTCCTAACAAGTGGCTGCGCGAGTTGGAAAAAGCTTTTCGTCATTTGCAATGTACGGAAGCCTAGAAGATTTTGTTGGCCGAGCAGAAGTTGCAACATGAAGCTGACGCTTGGTGGACTTCCACCCGGCCTGTTTTGGAAGGTTTGCATGCTGGCATTGTGTCGTGGGATTTGTTCAAGGAAGCTTTTTGTAAGAACTATTTCCCAGAAGCAATGAAGGATGCGAAGGAAGCTGAATTTATGGCTCTTACTCAAGGATCTTTGTCGGTGTTGGAATACCAACAGAAGTTTGAAGAGCTTCACTTCTTTGCTCCCGACTCTTTGAAGGTTGACATTGCCAAAGCGAAGAAAATTTTTAAGGGATTGCGACCTGCAATCAGGGCATTTCTCACCATTCAGCCTATTGAAAGTTATTCCCAGGTGGTGCAGAATGCCAAGAAGCTAGAAGAAATTGAGAAAGAGAATGCTAGAGTGCAAAGACCTTGGCAGCCAAGGAATCCTGGATTTGCGGATCGAACTGATCAATGTTTTGTGAGACCTACGCCATACCCTACTCCTGCTTTTCAGTCTAGGAGTGTAGGTCAGAGCTCTGGATTTCAGCAACCAAGTCGTTTAAGTCAGTTTGGTGGGAATCGGCCACCGATGAATGTGAATGCTAGGCCCGTGAATTCTATTCCCAGGCCCTTGGATCAGAAGCCTCCGGTTGCACCTGTTTCTGTTGGACCCAGCAATCCTGTTTGCTTTTTCTGTAAGCAGCGTGGTCATTTTGCTCCCGATTGTCCGAAGCGGTCTGTTCAGCCGTCTGCTCCTGTAGTGAAGAATGCTCCTGTTCCTCCTTTTGGAAGAGTGTTCAGTATTTCTGGTACTGAACATGATGTGAATCATGAAGTAGTTACAGGTACTTTATTTGTTGCTTCTATTCCTGCATTTGTGTTATTTGATACGGGTGCCTCTCATTCTTTTATATCATCTGCATTTATCAAGAAGATTGATTTGGAACCTGAGAATTTATCTAGTTGTTTATCGATTTGTACTCCTACTGGACCTGTTGTGAAACTAGATAAAGGATTAGTTAAGTGTCCTATTTTGGTTGGTGGAAAGATTTTGGAAGCCAATTTGGTACTTTTGGATATGAAGAATTTTGATATCATTTTGGGTATTGATTGGTTGACTACCCATAATGCTGTAATTCTTTGTTCTTCGAAGAGAATTCAATTTCGGATTAGTGGGAGTTCAAATTTTGAATTCCAAGGCGAGAAAGGAAGAATTTGTAAGATGACATTGTCTGCACTGATGCAAGTCTATGCATTAGATGAAGGTTTGCCATCTGAAGGAAAGTTTAAGGAAGGAAAGAAAGTAGAAGAAGTTCGCATTGTATGTGACTTTGTTGATGTTTTTCCTGAGGATCTGTCAGGTGTGCCACCTGATAGAGAAGTGGAATTTTCTATTGATCTAATCCCTGGTGCTGCCCCGGTATCTAAGGCTCCATATAGAATGGCTCCCATTGAGTTGGTTGAGTTGCAAAAGCAGTTGAAAGAACTCTTGGATAGATGTTTCATTCGACCTAGTGTTTCTCCTTGGGGAGCCCCGTCTTGTTTGTTAAGAAGAAGGATGGTAGTATGCGTTTGTGCATTGATTACCGTGAGTTGAACAAGTTGACCATTAAGAATAGATACCTGCTGCCCCGAATTGATGATCTTTTTAATCAATTGAAGGGTGCAGCAGTGTTCTCAAAGATTGATTTAAGGTCTAGATATCACCAGTTGAAAGTGAAGTCAAGTGATATTTTCAAGACGGCTTTTAGAACAAGGTATGGTCATTTTGAGTTTTGAGTTATGCCTTTCGGTGTGACTAATGCTCCTGTTGTGTTCATGGACCTCATGAACCGAGTCTTTCATGATGTGCTCGATAAGTTTGTGATAGTCTTCATTGACGATATCCTGATTTATTCAAAGAGTGACGAAGAGCATTCAAGGCATCTAGATTTCACTTTGCGAAGACTAAGAGAAAAGAAGCTTTATGATAAGTTTAGCAAGTGTGATTTCTGGCTCAAGAGTGTAGTATTCCTCGGCCATTTGGTTTCTGCTGAAGGTATTCGTGTTGATCCCGAAAAGGTACAAGCAGTTGCTGATTGGGAGAGACCGAAGACTGTAACGGAAATAAGAAGTTCTCTTGGCTTGGCAGGCTATTACAGAAGGTTTATTGAGATTTTTTCTAGGTTGGCTGCTCCTATGACAAAGCTAACTAGAAAGGAAGAGAAGTTTGTTTGGTCTGACGCATGTGAGAAGAATTTCCAAGAATTGAAGGTTAGATTGACAAGTGCTCCGGTTTTAACTTTACCTGATAATTCCGGTGGTTTAACAGTCTACATCGATGCGTCGAAGATTGGTTTGGGTTGCGTTCTAATGCAACATGGTAAGGTCGTAGCCTATGACTCTTGGCAATTGAAGAATTATGAGCGGAACTACCCCACTCATGACATAGAACTTGCTGCTGTAAAACCCAGCCCTAACCTTGACCCGGAAACCTTGTTTTTTTGTAGGTCCGATGACCCGAAGTAAAGTTAGAAGTCAGCTTTGGGCCATCCCAGTAGAGGACTTGGTGTCTGGCTTTGAATCCATGAAAGTTGATGATGAAGTTCTATTTATGGAAACTGAATCTTGATGAAGATCGGATTAGTTGATGGACTTGGAGTGCTCTCTATCTTGGTTTGAAGGCATTTCTACCTATTAGGTAAGTCACTTGGCATGTGTGCAAAACCCCTTTAGGATTGGATTTGATCTGGGCCTTCAATTCCCTGTTTTGGATTTGCTGTCAGCATTGGTCGACTGATTGGTCGACTGGACCAGTCGACCAATCCACTCGACCAATGAGTACAGCAACTCCAGAATTGGTCTGTGTTGGATGTTTTGGTATATTTTCTGTTAGGGATCTTTCCTAATATGTTGTATACACTTTTTTAGGACCTTCGTCTCAAGTTTGCCAAGATCTTACTTGACTTCTTAGGATTCCTTTGCGAGTTATAAAAGGTAAGGATGGTTATTTCCTTAATTACATAGATAGCATGAATCTAGTTTCTATATTTGAATATCATTGATATGTTTCCTAAATTAGATTCTTACAATGATATACTACTGTTGCATAACCTTGATTACAGTAGCATTGTTTAAATTGATTCATGTATGATTTACTTACCAATTATATACAAGTGATTGTAATTATTGATTTCTTTCCATATATGAAGTTACCATATATGTGATGATATGAATTGATGCATGTGTATGCTTAAGTATGGTTTGGAAAGGAGAGGTGTCCTTTTGACACTTCTGTCCTTGGACTACTACGGGAATATTATGGGATGTTTCCGGAGATGCCCTCTGGACACCTTCCTAAACTGTTGGATGACATATCTAGGATTGTCTAGTAGTGTTTGGCTA
Source organism: Hakea prostrata (assembly GCF_041222555.1). Classification (NCBI taxonomy): domain Eukaryota; kingdom Viridiplantae; phylum Streptophyta; class Magnoliopsida; order Proteales; family Proteaceae; genus Hakea; species Hakea prostrata. Next base: position 29,498,077 of record NC_142606.1, read on the forward strand.
GGATGTCCTATTATGTCAGACCCTAATCGGAGGGGTATTGGGACCGAACGACCCGTGGTAGCAATGGGGATTCATGGGCGCTCAAGACCGGTAACCAACCCGTGAGAGGACAGGAATCACATTGTGGGGGCCATTTATTGGTAGGGTTGCATATGGTTAGACTTGGGCTCACGGGCGCTTAAGACCGGTAACCAACCCGTGAGAGGACGTGAGAGCTTCCCGTTTACCATATGTGGATGATCAATAGGGTTGATGAGTCCGTAGTCAGGGACTATGAGGACTCTAGTGTGAAGGATACCGGAAAGGATCGTCAGGGACGAGGAATGGACGTATCTGGATCTGACTTGATATAACTAAGTAGAAGACTTGCATTTGGCCAGGCTTTACCCTGACATGCGCCAGTACTTAGACCAATGGTGATGTGAGAGAGTGGTGACTTAACCCCCAGCCATGGAATGTCCCGAGGGATGCCGGACCCATTACCAACTGATGATGAGTGATTGAGACCTTCCTAAAGAAGTACGGTGCTATGACTTAAAGCATGTCTGCCAATAGAGACCAGCATACATAGAGTTAGATTCATTCATTCATTGCTTGTCTCATATCATATTGCATTTATGTTTGTTCTAAAATCCTGCCATTTATGATATTATGGATTTAACTGCCTTACTGAGTTTCTTTGAAACTCATTCCTTTATTGTACAATGTTTGTTAGACTATCCTGCAGGTACTGAATACTATGACGGTTCCTATGAAGAAGCGCAAGGCGAGGAGGCATATCTCCAGGAAGGTGATTGCGGTTACCACAATTACACTGAAGATCCCGCGAGTGGTTATGCTCCGTACGATGCTTAGTCCGACCATTGAGTGGAAGCGTCCTTGTGCCATTTATGAGATTTACACTTATAAGGATGTTGTCTATAAAGTGGAGAACAATTTAGTTACCCATTGTACTTGCTACTGGGATTAGCTTTTGTCTAGTTTATTCTCTGTTCGAGCTACTTTTCCGCTGGTTGTAGAGTGGGATTTTTGCCTCACTTTACTTATCTGTCTGACACTCTGATTATATCTAGTATTCTGATTTATTTATGATTCATTCTTTCCTTATTGGATCTATGGTTTATCTTCTGCACTTTTATTATGATTGTTCATGATTATGTTATTGTAAATGTGGGAGGCTGATCACTCGATACCTGATCTTCGGGCTGTGGATCACACTCTCGGGTATGCCAGATAGGGTACCGGCTGGGAGGACGTGACAGCTGCAGTTGTCTTCGCTTTGAAGATTTGGAGACATTACCTCTATGGTGAGAAGATTGCTATTTTCGGGGATCATAAAAGTTTGAAGTACTTCTTTACCCAAAAGGAGTTGAATATGAGACAAAGAAGATGGTTGGAATTGGTCTCTGATTATGACTGTGACATTCAGTATCACCCTGGTAAGGCGAATGTGGTTGCTAATGCTCTTAGAGGAAAAGTCATAAGAAAGTATTGGACTTGAATGGCTCTGAGTCAACCTTTGTTGTCCTCGATTTCAAATTTTGGTTTTGAAGTTGTCCCTGAAGGTTCGGAAATTGTTTTGTTTGCTATGACGGTGAGATCCACCCTTAGAGACAGAATTGTTGCTCTGCAAGGTTCTGATCTGGATTTTAAGGTGAAGATTGAGAAGATTTCTTTGAATCCTAATTCGAATCTTGACTTTGGTATATCTATGGATGGTGCCTTATTGTTTAGAGGAAGACTTTGTGTGCCTGCTGATGAAGGAATCAAGAAAGAAATTTTGAAGGAAGCACACCAGTCGATCTTCACAATACACCCTGGAAGCACCAGGATGTATAAAGACTTAAGAGAACATTTTTGGTGGATTGGTTTGAAGGCTGATGTTGATGATTTTGTTGCCAAGTGTGAGACTTGCCAGCGTGTGAAAGCCGTTCATCAACCTCCATCTGGATTACTTCAGCCACTTCCTATTCCTAGTTGGAAGTGGGAAGACATCTCTATGGACTTCGTGACTAGCTTACCCCGGACAGGTAAAGGTAATGACACTATATGGGTAATCGTTGATAGGGTGACCAAATCAGCCCATTTCATTCCTATGAAGATCACTTATACTTTGGATAAGCTAGCTCGGCTTTATGTGGATAATGTAGTTCGTCTGCACGGTGTGCCTGTAAGTATTGTGTCTGATCATGATCCTAGGTTCACTTCAAGGTTTTGGAACAGTTTGCAGAAAGCCTTGGGAACCCAATTGAACTTGAGTACAGCTTATCATCCATAGTCTGATGGACAATCTGAGCGGGCAATTCAAACTTTGGAAGATATGCTTAGATCTTGTGTAATGGATATGGGTGGAAATTGGGATGAACACTTAGCTTTGGTTGAGTTTTCCTATAACAACAGTTGTCAAGCAACGATAGGCATGGCTCCGTTCAAGGCTTTGTATGGTAACACTTGTAGGACACCCTTGTATTGGACTAAGACTGGTGAGAGAAAAGTCTTAGGTTTGGAGATGATTGAAGCTACTAGCACAATGGTTGACATGATAAGAGAAAGGATTAAGTCTGCTCAGTCAAGACAGAAATCTTATGCTGATAAGAGAAGGACCGATTTAGAATTTCAAATTGGAGAGAAAGATTTCTTGAAGGTTTCACCTATGTAGGGTGTGATGAGATTCAATGTCAAAGGAAAGCTTAGCCCTCTGTACATTGGACCTTTTGAGATTTTGGAAAAGGTTGGCATTACCTCCGTCTATTGCTGCTGTGCACAATGTGTTTCTGCTTCGATGCTTAGGAAATACATTGAGAATCCGAAACATATTCTACAGCAAGCACCTGAAGGACTTAGTGCTGATCTTACCTATGATGAAGAGTCAGCTGAAATATTGGATAAGAAGGACAAGCAATTGCGAAATCGCACCATCCCTTTGGTAAAGATTCGTTGGAAGAACCATACCCCTAAAGAAGCTTATTGGGAGAAGGAAGAAGATATGAAGGAGAAATTTCCTCAACTTTTTGGAAGTACAGGTATGCTCTCAATTTCAAGGACGAAATTTCTTTTAAGGGGGGGAGAGTGTGAAACCCAGCCCTAACCTAACCCTGACCTTGACCTGGTAACCCGGTTGTTTTTAGGTCCGAAGACCTGGAGTAAAGGAAGAAGCCAACTATGGGCCATCTCAGTAGAAGACATGGTGTTTGACTCTGAACCCATGGATGTTGATGATGGAGTTCCATACTTGGAGGTCTGTGCAGATTTGGAAAGGAAGCTGCAGCTTGATGAAGATGAGATTAGTTGAAGGACTTGGAGTATTATCTGACTTGGCTTGAAGGTATTTCTATACACTAGATATGTCACTTGATGTGTATGCAAAAGCCCATAAGGTTTAGAGCCCATTTGATCCTTCAATTCCCTAACTGTTCCCTGTCTGACTTGGTCGACTGGACCACTCGACCAAGCACTCGACCAAAGGATTGCCAAATCCGTGAAAATCCAATTTTAGGGTTTTTCACTTATATTTAAACCCTACTTCGTGTTTCTTTGTTACGGCTGCCTCCGAAACACTTTTTGAATGTGAGAAGACCTCTCCGAAACTCTCTCAGGTGATTTCGAAGACTCCTCTGCAGATCTGAAGCCTCCTTTCAAGTTGGCTTATGGATCCGAAGCGTTGGCACCTGTGGAAGTATTGGCGGGAACATTACGGGACAGAAGTTCGAAGAAAAAGCGAACGACCAAGGACTACTTGATAGTCTTGATTTGTTGGATGAAGTTCGGGCAAAAGCAATAGCACGAACTCAACATTATCAATGAAGAATAGCGTCACATTATAATAGCCGAGTGAAGAATCGTCGGTGCTTAGCAGGAGATTTGGTATTGAGAAATACCTTAGCTTCAGATCCACGCCATCAAAGAAAATTGGACCCTTCTTCGGAAGGACCATACATGGTTATAAAACCAGTCGTTCAGGAGCTTACAAGTTGAAGAACATGACAACCCAGAAAGAGTTGGATTGTTCGTGGAATGCCAGACATCTGAAAAAATATTATCCTTGAAGATTATCAATTTCGTTCATGATGTAACAAATTTCAACTCAATCAATACAATTATTGGCTTTCAACAACTATCTTTTGATTGGGGGGCATCACACACCACACTCAAGCACAGATCCAGCAACAAGGCATCGGATGAAAATCCAAGTGAGTTCCTTCTCATACTTATTGTATTTTTTCGGAATTTCTTAAGTCAAGGCATCGGATGAAAATCCAAGTGAGTTCCTTCCACAAGGCATCGGTTTAACACCAGAGTAAGTTCCTTATTAGACTTATTGAATTTTTCCGGAATGTCTCTAAGTAAAGGCATCGGTTTAAAACCCGAGTGAGTTCCTTCCACAAGGCATCGACTTAACAACCGAGTGAGTTCCTTCTCAGACTTATTGAATTTCTCCGGAAATCCTTAAGTAAAGGCATCGGTTTAACAACCGAGTGAGTTCCTTCTCAGACTTATTGAATTTCTTTGGAAATCCTTAAGTAAAGGCATCGGTTTAACAACCGAGTGAGTTCCTTCTCAGACTTATTGAATTTCTCAGGAAATCTGTAAGTAAAGGCATTGTTATGAACAACTAAGACCTAGTGCAACAATGACTCAAGTGATTGGCAAAGTTCAAGATGAAGTTAATTCCTTATTTTCTTCAAACGACCAAAAGAGGCCAACCTTTACATCAAACATACGCATGAGATTACAAGAGTTGGGATACAATCTTCATTCGGTCAAAAAAGAAAGTCATCATTGGTGATCATTAAGAAATCAAACAAGATCGGAGTAGCTTTGCCAGAACAAACACAAGAGTCTAGAAGCAACATGGACTCAAGAAGAAGAAGAAGAAGAAGAACGGGGATTACAAATGCATTCCGCATATACAAAATCCTCCGCAATTCCATACTCTTTATCCAGCTTGACCAGAAGAAGTCTGATCTTTGATCAAACTTGCATTCAGGGCAAGTTCTTCATAACTGAATCCTTTCAGAGGAGAATAAGGAGGAGAATCCTCGTGATAGTGCATAATATCCGGATCCGAAGGCGGAAGGTCGATCTTATCCTTGGACCAGTAAGGAGAAGGAAGACCCAGCTTGGCAAACACTTCAGGATGACAATTAGCGCTGTAGGGAGTCGTGTCGAAATGAGGATCTTTCCTTAATATCAATTCCCATACTTTGTTTTTGCCATCCCGGTATGCCTGCAAGTTATAAGCATTCAGCATGTCAACAAAGGGCTTACTGTGCAAATACTTGAAGATGCAAGCTCTGCGAATGTCAGTTGGAAGGGATTCGGGCAAGGGAATGTCAGCTTGCCTTTGGGGTAACGCTTCAGATCCTTTCACCCCTGACTTTCCTGCTTCTCATTCCAGCCGCCAGATCTTCTCCCTGGCATCATCCAAATCTGAACGGAGATGCTCAATCACAGAGTTCTTCTCTCCTGCAACCTCCCAAGCTAATTTCCTAAGGCGAGCAATTTCAGTGTCCTTGGCTTTGGAGTCTTCCTGAAGCCTGGAAACTTCATTACTCAGTCTACTGAGTCTAGAGGCTGCTTCCACTTGGTTGTGGAAGTTACCAGTGAGACTCCTACAACAATTCCCGAGTTAGTCAGGAGCAAAAGAATAATCTTCAGAATCAAAAGGTAATGAAGAAAAACTTACGTCACCAATGACTTCATAAAGTCATTGTCTGGAAGTGTGGAAAGAACTCTACTCTCAGAAACCATTTGAGCAGCAATGCACCACTCCAACGCTTTGTCAAACTCGTTTGACACTAATTCAGACTTCCTCAGTGAACGAGAAGGATGAGCTACATCAAGAGAAAGATGAGCTACATCATCCGCCAACCGACGACGCTTCCTGGTCGCAAAATCCTCCAGCTCCAAAGAAGGAGAGGAAGAGGATGCCAAACAAGCATTAGAGTTGGAAATAGAAGCAACACTTGCTGGGACTGCGCCTTCCTCAGATGCCAACATAGTTGCCTCAGATGTCCGAAGGGTCTCCTTAGGAGAATCCCGAATGGTTTCTCCAGCAGGGGCATCAATAGTACAGGCGGCGACGAAGGGACAAGATCTTCCTGGGAAGACTGAACGATCTCTTCAGGCAGAGGGAGCATAGGAGGAGCATCAGTAGAAACTGTGCGAATCCGATCTAAAGATTCACCAACAGAAGTCTCCTTATGTTTAGAAGATTCACCAGATGCAATCACCTCACTGGCAGCAACCTGCGTCGGTACTGGGACAGTCTTCTTGCAAGACTTCGCCCTAATAAAGCTCAAATCGATTTTGGGAGGCACTGCAAGTACAGAAAAGGCAGTATCGGTACGAAAACCCAATAACATACAGAAAAGGGAAAACCCTAGTTCTCAACAAATATGAACTACTCAGAATACCCATTAAGTGAACCCCAAGTATTACTACTGTGGAGTTCACTCAGGGGGAAGGAGAGGAGATTCGTGACATAGACAAAGCAAAAAGCTTACTTGTTCAGATGCTGATCGAAAATATAGTTGGAGTACGAAAAGTACGAAGGCAGCAAAGGAAGACGGAATGTTGTTTTGTTTTGCAAATCTAACTTGTAGATAGCAGGATAAATGAGGAGTACCCTTGAGGGACTTAAATAGCCGCAAATAATGAGGCGATGGTTGAGAGCCAAAGGCAACCAAAGGACCGGATCGAAGAAATGCTTCGAATTCTTCAAAAAGCAAGATCAACGGTCAAAGGAAAGCCACGTGGAACTATGCACCTGATACGAGAATACCTCCAACCGTCGTGCCACCACTTAAATAACATTTGTATTTCCAACTCGTTGGGAGAAGTGAGTGGTATACAAAGGCAGGGAAACTTGGGACTTCGTAATAAATGAAGGAGCAGTTGGGAATAGATAGAAGCTGAAACATCTCTCCCGAACGCCTCTTCATGATATCCCAAAGGTCATCCCTCGTCAAGGTACAAGAAGTTAAGTGATAATTTATATCATTTATATTTTATTTCCAAGACAAGCTTTTGGATATAAAATGATGAAATATTAAGGCAATCATTGGAAAAGTTCTCTTTTCATTGATGGTGGAGGATCAATCTTTACAAAAAAGAAAAGAAAAGGGGGTGACTCCCTAGGACTCTTCCTCATTATCGACTGAGGAGTCTTTCTCAGGATCGTCTTTCTCAGGATCCTTTTCAGCGGCAGGCTGTGAAGTTTCTTCTTGAAGGGGCGGTGAATCAACAAGATATTCCTCATAATTCGGGTCAGCTGGAATAGGATCATCCTCTCTCAAAGCCCAGTTAGCGAAGGCCAACTTAAGCTTCCCAAAGATCTCTTTGTGACACACCTCACGAAAAGGAGTTGTGTCGAAGGAAGGGTTAGATTCGAGGATCTTTTCCCAAACATCATTCTGCCCCACGCGGTAAGCTTGAAGGTTTAAGGTGCCCAGAGGGTTAGAGAAAGGAACGCTGTTCAGGTATTTTCGAATGCAATCCCTTCGAAGCTCTGGTTTAATATGTTCGGACTTGCTGGGAACTGCCATCTTCAGTATACGTTCATTCTCTATGGCTTTAAGCTCAAGACTCTCACCGAACAACGTAGCAGCTTTCTTCTATTTCCTAGCCTCGCGTTCGGCAGCAACAGCACAGGCAACTGAAGAGTCAAGATCCTTTTTCAAGGAATTCATCTCCTCATCGTGCTTCACCTTCAACTCTTCGGCTGCTGTCTTTAGCCGGTCTATTTCAGAATTGGCCTTTGCCAAATTCTCTTCACAAGTCTACAGCAAGGAGCCATTGCGACCAACTCGGCTCAATGCCTCCATGTGTTGATAAAAGCTCAACACAGCATTCCTGAGGACGAGGAGATTATCAGAAGAACTCATAAGAGATTATGAAAAGCAATTGATGAAAAATCAAGAAAGACGATACCAGGTGGATTGACGAACGAGAGCATCATCTTCCAGGGCATCAAAGGCTTAATGATCAGCAGGCAGAAGACCAAGAGAACTCCATTCTGCAGCTTTCTCAGGGTCTTGTGTTGCCCTGTCAGTCTGCGTCAGTGTCCACTAAGGCATGAAGATCTCCTCTCAATCTTTATTCCTTTTGGAGTTTTTCGGGGCAGAAGCATCAACTAAATCATGCTTCCTTTTAGTTCGAGCGGTGGAGGGGATATCAGACTCTCCCACCATTGGTTTTTTCCCTCTTCCCGAAGCCTCAACCACTGGCTTCGAGTTCCTAATACCTTTGTAGGAAGGGTCGAGAGAGGGAATAGAGGCTACTTGTTCAGCAATTAAGGCTCGAGGCGACCGTTGCTCAGCTGTCACAACGGCCCTGGCAGCCTTTACCCGAAGATTTTCAGGGTTCATTCTTGGAGGCATTGCAAAGAAGGACAAAAATCAGGATTGCAAAAAGGCATATCATTCTCAGAAAATTGAAAGATGGTGGTTAAAAAGCTGATGATGAGTCAGTCCCCAGTACTGAAGGATGGAGTTGTATTCCATCTCATATCCATGTATCTCTTGATACCATGGAATTGATTTGATCTTCCTGACGGCCGTCTTGTCTTCTTTGGATAAGGGAAGGACCCGGTTACCCTCAGAGTATGAAGTATAGTGGTTCTAGACGATCGAGAAGTTGAGATCTGATTGAGGCGCTCGACAGATAAAATATCGCTTGCGCCATCCTTTGTGATTGGAAGGGCAAGTTCCTTTAGCAAGAATGTTGCCCCTCTAGTTAAGCTCAGTCTTATTGCGTTTGGAAAGCACAACCCAACCAGGAGGATGGGAGATAGAAAGAAGATGAAAATGTACAAAAAGAGCAAGAGAAGGCGTAATGCCAAGTTCAAAGCATAAACCCAAGAAGCCGACGATGAGACGCCAGCTATTGGGAAGGAATATTCCAGGGCAAATGTCCCAGTGATTCAGGATGGCTGCAAACAGAGGATTAAAGAAAGGAAAGTGAACCCCGCTTTTCAGTGCATCTATATATAGGGAAAATTCGCCCGGAAGGGTCGAATCAACCCTCTCATCAGGGTTGGGAGCCCTAAGATGGTAAGAGGAAGGAAAATCAAAACCCTGGATGGCCAAAAGAAGAGTTTCCTCCTTATACGAGGAGGCAACAGAATCAGGTCAACCACTAGATTTGGAAGTTTGTTTTGACTGCCCAGAAGACTCTGCGGTCACCCTAGGAGTCATGGATGGTCCAGACTCAGGAAGGGCAGAAGAAGTTTTAGCTTTTCCTTCTAATCTCTTCTGGTTAACTTCTGCGAAGTCACGCCAGAGAGCAGTTAGGGTTTTATTATCACTATCCGACTGCTCAGAGGGAAGGGAAACAAAGGCCTCGTTACCATTATCACTCTTACTGGCGCTGGGCACAAGGGAAGCTTTGGAAGAAACCCTACTGTCCTCCATTACTAAAGTCTCACTACAGTACAAAAAGAAAAGAAAAACCTGGAGACAGAAAGTTAACTTTGCAAAGGGATCAGTAAACTTACTGATTCAATGAGGCAAAAAGCTCGAGAACGAGAAGGCGCGAAGGAGACGACGAGGTTTCAAAATTCCAGACAAGAAGAATGAAACCTACGAAGACAACGAACCGCTTTTAAGCACCCGCACGAGTGTTCGAGGACGTGATGATCAAGATTAATTCAACATCGACGATCGAGATTTGAAGACGGTTTGAAAGTTTGAACTCACGAATCCAAAACAGGCGTTCAAAAACCATCGCTTGGGTTACGTGAGCCACGATAGTTCGACTGCAAAAGGACGCGTGGCATTGCCCTCACAACGCTCGAGGAAAAAGTGACCACCGCATTAAATGTGACATGACATTTAGTGGGTTATGCAAAGACCATTGCTTGACGAAGAACCCAGTTAAAAATCAAGCCCTCAAGATCGACCGAACGCTTGGTCTGGGGGGCTCGTGATGTGGAGAAAATATGATCGAACCTGGTTCATACTTGGTTTGACCTTCGACTCCGGTCGGGACGAAAAGAATAGACTCGCTTCCGAGCGAGCCGGGTCCAGGAGATAGCTTTCTGAGGAAGAAAACTAAATCAGCCACAAGCACGCCCTAATCCGACTTATGGATTAGGTTAATTATCCTAATGATGGCAGACACAACTTGGCGGCTATCACTTATCACTATTGAAGGGATAACCATCAAATAACCGTGAGGTTATCCTAGGAGTCCTCTACTAGTTCAAACTAGTAAAAGTCTATCGCTCAACGGATCTAACTGTTAGGATCCAACGACTATTCGAAGAAGGCTCAAATGCATCCAACGAAGAAGATTCGAAGGTACACTCTATATAAACATCACTTACTAGCAAGGTAAGGGGGACGAGATCCATACACACATATTTGGACGTAAACACTCAGATGCTTATAATCTAGATCGTATTCCAGTTATTCATTCCTTAGCTCTGCGCTTCTGGCAGAGCTGTTTATGATTAAGTTCATCGACTGACTTAGCCTTCGGAGGTGGACTCCCGACCCCAGCGGTCGGGCCACATCTGACGCTTTTGTTTTGCAGGTCATTCTAAGGAGATCTAAGGGCTGAGCAGATTTTGGACGCATCAGTCATGAACGCTGTATGGGGCTGATCTTCCTTTTTCATAAGTATCTGGTTTGTAACCAAAATATGCGTCCATAAAACTTAACATTTGCTTACCTGAAGTGTCGTCTATCAGCTGATCAATTCACGGTAATGGATAGCAATCTTTTGGGCAGGCTTTATTTAGATCAGTGTAGTCTACACACATTCTCCATTTTCCATTGTGCTTTTTCACCATCACCACGTTTGCTAACAACTTTGGACATTTGACTTGCTCTATAAATTATGACTTTTGGAGCTTTTCAACTTCATTTTTTATGGCGTCATACTTTTTTGATGAGAGATTTCTCCTCCTTTTCACAGGTTATACAGTATTGTCAATCCAAAGGCTATGCTCTACGACCTCTCTGCTCAGTCCTGGCATGTCTTGAGCAGACCATGTGAACACATCTGCGTTCTTTTGAAGAAATTCCGCCAGCAGCCTTTTGTCTCGTTCTATTTGTTCAGCTCCTATCATGGTCCCCTTCTCAGGATCTTCAAGTTTTAAATAAATATTTTCTAGTTTCATCACTGGTTCGCTTCTCTGGATCTTTTCCTCATCCCTGTAATCCATAATTTCAATAGTTAAGGCTAGGGCTTTACCTTGAGATTTTGAGTCCTTCAAAAATGTCGTGTAACACTACCTGGAAAAACTTCGATTAGACTGACATTCTCCAACGTTTGACTCTGTTGGAAATTTCATTTTTAGGTGTCTTGTCGAGATGATAGCACCTATTGAATTCAAAGTTGGTCTCCCCAAAATCATATTATATGCCGACAAATTTTTGATCAGCAAGAATTTTGTTACCGTTGTTATTGTTTGTGGATGAGATCCTAGTGTTACTGTCAATTCGACAGTTCCTTCTACGGGGTAGACTCTCCAGAGAATCCAAACAATATGGTTCCACATGGTTTTATCTTCATAGAATCTAGTTTCAACTGCAGGAAGGCTTCATATAACATAATGTCTACTGAGGAACCCATGTCAACTAAAAGTCTGTGAACATCACGGATTGCCATCTCAATAATTACCACAATTGCATCATCATGTGGCTCTTGGATTCCAAACATCTCTTCTTCCGTGAAGGTTATTTCCTTCATTTTTTGATTCTCTTTGGTACAGTATGAGATTCTATGGAATGAACGAACCTAGCATGAGCTTTTGATTTTGTAATTGAATTTAGATCTATGCTCCCCAATATTGTCATGACTGGTGACTGCTTTTGTCACACCCCGCCCGCCGGGCCTGGTTACCCGCCTGACGACCCGTGGGTGCGATCCGTCACAGGATCCATGGTTTTAGTCTATCAATAATAATAAATACAAATACATGAATCAAGAGCAAGAATAGTACAATAATCAATAAAAAGGTTACAGGAGTCCAAATACTCCAATAAATATCCAAGAACGAACGAAAGAAGGAAGATCAAGAATCAAAAGTAATATCGAGATCAGTGGAAGCAAAAAGAATAACTAAATAATCTTCATCTTCAGGAGGCTTCATGCTCTGCAAGTTCATGTATCACTGTCTGTGCCACATCAGCTTCATACGAGAAGGCTCTTTCATATGAATCATCTCCAACTTCCGACATTGTGCAACCATCTCATACAGTTTATATAATACATACAATGAAAGGAATGAGTTCCAACGAACTCGATAAGGAACAAGCAATTCTCATATATATGTCAATACAATCCACGAATGCACATATGAAATGATATGGATGATATGCGAAATATGAATGCTACTAAGATCTAACTATGCAAGTCTCTAATCAGCTGACATGCTTTAAGATATACACCAGCCCTCCTTTGGGTAAGTCTCATCACTCTGATCCGGCAAGGACTGGTTACCTCTGTAGGGATCTTGGGCAAAGGGGTAAGTCCACACTGGCTCTCAAACCATGGTCGGGGGTTAAGTCAACACTCTCTCACCACGACCATTGGCAATGAGTACTGGCGCATGTCGGGGTTTCTAATCCAATGCAAGGTCATAATGGTAACATACTATATGGAGTCCAGATACTTCCCCTATGGCACCAACCAACTCGGTTCAATATCCTTCGCAACCTAGGAGTGAGAACCCTCACGGACTGGCTACCGCTGTTGGACTCCACTCCTTAACCCTATGGTCATCCACATATTATTGGGGCGGATGCTCTCATGACTCCTCACGACACCCGGTCCGTTCCTTGGACGTCCATGAGCCCAACCCTAACATATGCAACCCTACCATTACATGACCAATAGTGGACCACTGAGTCTCCGCACGGACTGGTTACCGCTGTTGGATGAAACATAGTCACGTCACCATTGTCACAGGTCACCCGGCTTCAATTCCCCTGTCGAAAGGGTAATAGCATGTGGGGTACCTAGCCATGCAATTCTAGACACTCCTAAGTATATCATCCAGTAATCATGATAATGCTGGAGACATCAGCAGGCATGTGTCCCATTCCACAGCCTTCTGATATCCCAAGCTAAGATATCCCAAAGGAATACCCCTTCCATCACAACTACACTACAATCACTCTTTATCATACCATGAACAGTTGTGCAATATCATAAAAAATGAAGTACATCAAAGAACACCACTAACAGCAAGTATACAATAAGATTCACATGCTTTATACAATTACAGCAAGTTACATGATCAAAGAATAGTAAATAGAACAGCTGAATCATCATGTATATGTAATTGCATATAAATAAGAATGCATGTCCTTACCTGTAATTTAGTAGAAGTCCTCTAACTTGCAATCCAAAAACTATTATAAGACTTTTATTTGAAACAGAGAACACCTAGGCATAGGGTTACAAGAATGTATAAGAGTCAAGAGTCAAAACAATTCAAAAATCAAACCTACACGATTCTTTGGAAACCAGCCGGTTGCTTGTGGCGGTTGCTTAAGTTAAGCGACCTCCACAAGCGACCGCCCCTGTTTCAGACAGTTTCCAACTCCGAAAATCAGACTTTTTATCATCCGATTTCAATCCGTTTTGGAATGATCTTAGTCCGAATTTCAAGCTTAATAGGTCTAGAACAAGGGGGTAACAAGAAACCCTAAAATTAACAAAGATTTATTACCCAAATCATTCCCCTTGATGGGATCCATCCATTAAACAAATGCGGGGATTCGTTTCTGGACAGGATCTCATCAAGAACATTGAAAAGGGAGATACAACAAATCAATTGAGTAATCACTAACAAAATGGGGGTGGGTTCATATCAATCAGAGGTTAAAAAGAAGAGAATAGAAGATGGAGATTCATTACCTTAATCAGAATCACCAAGAATAGAAGGAAAAAGGTTCCAGATCATTAACAGCACTTCGCCCACCTTTTAGCATGTTTCCACTGCCGCCTAATCGCCCAAAATAGCAATCCCGAACATAATAATGCGTTAATAGGGCGAGGGATGCTATTTATAACGAATAGGGGGCAAAATAGGGCATTTTCCCGCAAGCAGAACCGGGCGGTCGCTTAAGGCGGTCGCTTGGTTTAATCAACCGCCACTAGCAACCGCCCCCAAGTATATTGCTATACAAGGATGCTTTGCTCAGGGGGTTGAAACCCAAACACAACTTAGCCCTAAACAACACATGGGGGATGTCTTACCTTCATTCCGGACATCTCCAAACACCACTTGCCTTCAACCAGAGATCCAACTTCCTAGTAAGGCAGATTCTTCAACAAGAGAATCCAAATCCATGGGTTCTGGATATGGATCATGGACTCCTATCTGGACACTCCACAAAATTAATCCGACTAGACCTTCGGGTTCTCGGACCTGCAATACGGATTCCGGGTTAGAAAATGGGGGTTGTTACAGCTTTTGTTAAGGCCTTTGATCTTCATGATCTTCAGTTGGAGAATTAGGCTGAAAATATTGCTTTGCCTGCTTGTCTCTCTTTGATACTCTGTTATTCCATCTTCTTGGTTGTTCACAATTTCTTTGTTCTCCTCCATTTCTCTTCTAAACATATTGATCCAAAAGTCCTTGACTAATCAAACATTCGATTTCATTTTTCAAAACTCTGCAGTCATCTGTATCATGTCCGTGATCTCTGTGGAATCTGCAAAATTTATTTGGATTTCATTCCCCTGCTTTTGAAATCATTGGGGTTGGCCATCTTATAAATTTCTGACTCTAAATTTGCATAAGAATTTTTGATCTTCTTGAGTTCAAAGGTGTATATTGATCTGGAACTGGTCGTGGAACATCTCTTCCAATTTGACGATCGCTTCTTGAATTACTTTTATTATTCTTTCGATCCTTCTGATCAGATCGTAATGTTCCACTTTCCTTTTGTTTGCTTCCATCACCATCGGTCTCCTTCTTTGCTTGCAGAATGTCCTTCATGTTCGCATATTGATTACACCGTGATGTCAATTCTGCAATGTTCACCGGCTTGTTCATGATCAGAAATTCCAACAGATGATCATCAGTCATGCCTCTGAACATCGCACAAAAGCCACAACTTCATTTAGATTCTTGATTTGAATTGATTCTTGGTTGAATCTTTTCATATAATTGCACACTGGCTCTCCTGGAGTTTGATGAATTGTTGCCAGATTGTCCATTGCTTTACTACTTTTTGTACTACTTTGGAAACATGATAAGAAAGCTCTTGTCAAATCTTTGAAACTTCCAACCGAATTCAACTATAGATTGAAAAACCAAGTTGTTGCAAGACCTTTTAGAGATGAAGGAAATGATTGACACTTCAAAGCCTCATATTCTCCGGCAAGTATCATGATCGAGTTAAATAGAGCCAGATGCTCTAGTGAATTTGTACTTCCATCATACATTGTGAATACCAAGAGTGTAAAATTGTGCGGCTATGATGCCACCATTATTTCCTTCGAAAATGGATTTCGATCCATAGATTCCTCGGCATTTTCTTCATTTTCCTTATTCGTCAGCCATTGGATACGGTCGTTCAGGATACGAAATCTTTAGCTGATTTCAAATCCATGGACTTTAGAATGACTACTGACTTTTGGGTTTTTTCTTTTTCTTCTTGATCTCTTTGGCTTCTTAGAATTCTACTCTTTCTGCTTTGGCTTGGTTGATCTTTTTCATCTTCTCCAATTGAAACTTTATCTTTCAGCTCAAAAGGAAGTGGATCAAAATTTGGATATGAGCTTTCTCTGTAGCCTTCTTTGTTGAGATCTGACTTTTTCTAACTTTGCATTAACTCTTGCCTCTGAGGATTTTGGTCAAAGACCGTATCAACTTGGGAAAGAGGAGTTTTGATATCCGCTGAAACTGGAATTCTCATTGTTTTTAGAATTCCGATTTCCCATATATACGACCTCATTAGATTTTGTGTATCTAAAATATGACGCTGCAGATTCTCCATTTGAGAATCAAATCTAGGTTGCGAAGTTGTATCAGGTGCTTTCGCAAGTTGTTTTTCATGTTTGCTATGAACTCCAAGGGGATGAGGTGAATGATCTTCAAGGATTTTTTGTTTCTGACAAGTAAGCATCGCCAGAGCTAGTGGCAGTGTTGTTGCTTCTCTCATTTTTTTCTTTGAAATTTTCCCTCTTAACTCTCTTTGACTAGTTTTTGTCGTCTCATTCACCGGCATCACCTCCTCTTGCTTAGGCAACTGAGCCATAGCTTTTGTTCGAAAGTGATTCCCACCAGATGGCGCCAAATGTTGGTGCAGATTTTGTCGGGGTCTGTGAATTATGAATCTCACACCAAACTATATTAGATTTGGCTCGATCTGAACTAGAACTCACTCTCTCCTGCAAGGTAGAAGAAGAACTATTAGAAACGGAGCCGACCAGCTGGATTGGCGCTCAGTCTCCGACGGTCGAGTCAATGAGTGATTAAAAGTTAGGGTTGCAGAGCTCCTTGGAGCTTCTGAAGTGTGAATGCCTAAAGGCGGGAAAAATGCAGGTTTGAGTGAATGAATTCGAATGTCTTACCATCTATGAATGCCACAACCCTATTTATACTTTCCTTTTGTTGACTTGAGCTTCTCCTAACTGTCGATTGAACGTTTTAAATCTGATGGCCAGGATTAGATCTTTATGTGGCTTTCGGGTTGACCCCTTGTTTTGTTTGAACCCTTAGTCGGTCCTGGCTAGATCGACATGAACCGGGTTCAGGGTGATTTATTCACAATATGTTAAAATATCTTCTTCTATCTTTTCTTCCTTTTCAGCCTGTTTCCCTTCTTCAGTTTCCTCTTCCTACATAAAATATTTTCCTTCTTCCTTCTCTATACTTTCATCTTTCTTATCTTTCTCCTCAGACTTTTCTCTCTCCAAGACACTTTCTTCCATCACTTCTTTTACTTCAGATTTGTACTCTTCCTTTGAGCCAAGTAATGGGTCCACTTCTACAACTAAACCTGTGACCACCTCCACCTCTGATATTTTCGGCATTGGAGGTTTAGTGGATTCCTCTTCTATCTTCCGTTCCTCCTCTTCATCTTCTATATCAGTCTCCCTCAGTTCTTCCTTCTTTGGTTTCTTACTTGGCCATGGTAGTGTTGTGGTTGAGATCAATGGACAAGAATGAAGTGAGAGATGTCCTAGCAAAGGATGTAAATAAATAGACTAAATGTACCCACATGCATACCGGCCTCAATCAAAGGTGGGTAATCACGTCTGGTAAAGCCATGAAGGTGCTGTTGTGACTAAAATATCCATTGCCGGTTTAGACCGGTCAAACCAATCTTAGCCGGGTTCGATTGAGAGATAAAGGAAGGATGATCAGCGACATCCAAAGAGGAGCGATGATCCGATGGCTATGATTGAAAAAGTGTTATAAGCGGGAAAGCTAGTATAAAAGGGAGAAAAGATTCGTAAGAAGGTAAGTCTCTAGAATCAACAAAACTCACTCTGATTGAACTCCATTACAAGCACTTTAGAAGCTCCAGAGAGCTCTGAAGCATAAACTTGACCATACTGACTAGATCGTCGGAGACGAGACGCCGATCAAGACGATCGGCTCCATTTCTTACTAGTATTCTATTTCTTTCAGGAGTGGGGGGTTGATTCATGGAAGAGCAAACCAGATCGAATCAGATCTGAGGAGTTCGGTGCGGAAAACTACGGTTCAAGGCGATCAGCAGAAATAGCACCAACAGGTGCCAACCCAACAAGGCCCTCAAAGAGCATACAACCAGTTGGACTCACATCGATCCATTTGGTCATGTGTTGTGGGATTGACCAAATCAGCCACTGCAAAAGCAGCAATGGGGAGAGGGGTTGTATGTTGAACAGTCTATCCATCTCACATCCAAAAGGTTTGTAATTTTTGGTTGTTGATCCATAAAGTTCTTAGGCCAAGATGGATGTTGGAGAAACTTAATCCTCCTCCTCTTAAGTTCAAGATCAGCCAAAGCCTTTCTATGGCGTTCAATCATAGGCAAGGATGTAGGAGTAATGCATACCTTTCTGCAAGGGCAAAGATGGAATATCACAACTTTGATCTTAACTTAAGGAGCTCAAAGTAATTTGTCCACCATGGCAAGAATGCAAGGGTAACAGAGGGGTTGTTGAAAAAATTCTAAAGACTGGAACTCAGGTCTGTGACTCTTGAAATGACTTGTTTTATTTTCAACTTCCTACATTCAAATAAACCACAAGGATGGGCATAGTAGCAGGGGAAATTTATTTGTTGGCATAAGCCAAATTGACATGCCACTAATTGAGGATTATACAACTTTGTGTTGCACATGTCGTTTCTAGACTTCTCCAGGTATACCCCAAAATGTAGATCTCCATTGGTCAAATATTTTGCCCACAAATCGCTTTCACTTTGAGGATGATTAATGGCATCTTTCAGCCAAAGAGGAACTTGATTAGGCTGATAAGGAGTAAAGACCTCGTTCGGTTTCTCAGATTTGTGGAAGAAAATGGCTCTGTATCTCTCTTCTGAAGAACAATTTGAATTAGGGCGTTCAATGTTTAGATTGGCTGAAATTTTGCATGAAATGTTACGGTAGAATTCCGAGAAATGAGCCCTCAGCTAGAGTTGAAAAAATGAGCCCTAAGGATGGAATTCTTAGAAAAAAAAAATTGAAAAGACTCCACAACTTGAGGTGTTGCCTTTAATGTAATTGATGCAGCCTATTGCCAAGGGTCGTTCTGCACCACCTCAAGGATAAATCTACCCAAAAAAATTAAAAGAAGAAGCGAATAGTCTGTTGGATCCTAAGGATCTATATTATTTCCATAATAATTAAAGCATGTTATGAGTACAATCGCGGAAGCGTAGATGAATAAATACCTCAGTGTTTTGTTGTAGATCTACTTTCTGCTTTCTTCACTCTCCTTGAATCTTCCGTAGCCTTTGACCTTTTGGAATCCTTCGTTTGAGTGTTCGTGGAAACAATCTCAAACCCAAATATTGCGTGTGACGGCTACGGGGACCCAAGGAGTTATTTATAATATAAATCCCTAACCTTTAACCACTCCCACAATAGTAAAGGTCAGTAATACCCCTGAATGAATATGAGCCCAGATAAAAGGACCAGTGTTAGTTAAGCCCACAAAACCCAACAATCTCCCACTTGGGCTATACTAACACAAGTACATTTATCTAAGTATTCGGCCATAATGCCCATAATCCTTCATCACTCAGAAAACCTGATTCAACCAACAAACAATTAATGTGAACGACAGTAGGAGATGCTCCTCAATATACGGAACACAACTATCTGCCATTACAGTCATTAACAACTCGCTGATATGAATCCTTGGGGTGCATATAAGAGGTAAAGAATGCAAAACCTTATGTGATCACAAAAGCATTCCCTCTTGTGGATCCTTTCCTGATCAATGATCAGCCTACCTTGAATTACCTCATAGGTAGAATACTCAGATATTATAATTTGGCAAACCGTCATTGATCGATCTAACATTAATATCTGACTTTAGCAATACCGCCAATTGGCATAACCGCCTATGGCAAAACCGCCTATGGCAAAACCGCCCATTGGCGTAATCACCCATTGGCAAAACCGCCCATTGGCATAACCGCCTATTGGCAAAATTGCTAACCAGGATTTAGGCTAAATACCGCCATAAATCAAAACCTGACCAGAATTTTGGCTAAATACCGCCATAAATCTGAATCTTGACTAAATACCGTCATAAATCAGAATTTTGGCTAAATACCGCTATTGTCATTAGAACATCAAATGTAGCAAATATAAATCTACACTATTTACTTTAATCATTAACACAAGATGAAAACGAATTAATCATCTTATTAATGAATAAATTTCATAGTGAAGTCAAAGAATGTTGAATAAAAACAAACAACAACAACTCCCACTAAAAGAAAGTATCAAAATATTATAAGACACCCATACTGGAAACATGATTTTTAACAACTCCCACTGAAAGTGCCTTATTAAACGGAAAACATTTTGATGGTACTTTAAATGACATATATAACTTATCAAAGTCAATCTTAGGCATTCATTTAATAATAATGACAAAAAATATATATATTGCCAAAGAAGGAAAAATTACCATAATACTGGTAAGAGTTGCCGACTGTTACTACATTTCAACCTTTGGGTTGGGAATGCACTAGTCCTCTTACAATTTGCAATTACCGCGGAATATATGATTTTGAAAGTGCCAACACCTTTGGGTTAATGGTACTTCTAAGTCATCATATTCTTTTAAAAACATGTGCATAATCTTATTTGATGAAGACACCTTTGGGTGAACACCATCAATCTACTGCAATAATTATATATACATTGGATCACAAAATACTATAATAAAATTATATTTTACCACTTTGGTGGGTTCCATATAATTCTATCATAATTTTATGTAATCCTATTTGCAGATAATTTATAATGGGATTCTTTCAATGAGAAAACAACTATGCACATCCAATGTAAATTGTTTCCATATTCTAGAAACTTTTATAAAGCAAAAACATTTTACAGAAATATTTCTTTGGCAAAAACAACTATGCACATCCAATGTAAATTGTTTCCATATTCTAGAAACTTTTATAAAAAGCATAAACATTTTACAGAAATATTTCTTTGGCACAAAACAAATATATTATCCCACATTAAAAATGAGTGCAACAACAATCCTTGAAAATCTCATTACATTTAGGTAAATGAAATTCCTTAAATTATTATTCACTCCCACTTGTGTGCATATACTATCATTACATTTATGATATCATATTTAAACAAATGTCACCAAACTTTGACTATTATGACAGACAATAGGAAAGTAGAGCGATGCCACTTTGATGAATTACACTCCTCTTCTTATTATCTCCATCCAAAATTTGTAGTCGAAAAACAAAAATACGCACAATATATATTAGTATAAAATACAACCAATTAAGGTTTCAAGTCACCAATCTCCATACCTTTTCCAAAATGCATTATAAAGAAGTGTGTTCTAAAAGGTTTATAAAACCGCATGACATCCATATCATGATGTAAAATCATCCATGTGTATCATCATTCAGAGGGTAGAGGATGGGCTAACCATGTTGCAATACCAAGATTTGTCAGTTGGCCTGCCATGCTTACCAAAATTGCAAACCATGCCAAGATATCCCAAGCTAACTTTTCACTTAGGCAGTCATCCCAATCCTGGACTCCCAACGGTAGGAGAATTGATAAACCAAGCATTGCAGTAATCAAATTAAGTTGAATAACTTAAACCCTAGTCCAACATAGTATTTAAAGACAATAGGAGGGTTCACACTGACTTTCGTGGAAACTTCCAAGTTTCTTCAAGAGAAAGAGAATAAATATGCCCAAAATCCAATCTCTAGAATCTGGTAAGATGCTTTAATATTTTATTCTCTTTTATAATTAGAAATGCATGACTATTTTCATAGGATTGGATGACAGTTGGGTTAGATAACTATCTAAGTCAACTACATCAAAACCATGTACTTTGCATGAACTTTCAATTTACCAAACAGTTTACCAAGGATACTCTACCATTTCCAATTAAATCATACAGGAAAGCAGAGCAGCAAATTCATAAGGTTCTCATGATTTTCTATTAGAAAAGCGTTAGTTCCATCCTAAACAATATCATTAGCCACAATTCTACAAAAGCCATGATAAAGTAAGAATCAATAATCAATGCAAATTTCTGCATACCACAAGCCCTCACCAAGATCTCACATTTCAGATAAACTATTTACCAAAGTGTACCCTAATCGTCTCTCTGGAGAGAAGTATTTACGAGTTAGTAAGATAAGCTTTTACTCTAACTGATTGCACCAAAAGTATAATGTCAAGCAAACAATGTGATACAATGGTCATCTTGCACCCAGGCTTGAATTGCCAGTACATCAAAATTGAAACATAAGTGGTGCACATACAATACTCTGAAATTCTTATCACCTAGATGGTTGAGTCAACTTGGATTGGATTTAATTGTTACTGGGAAAAACTTTTTGGATCTCTAACCAACTTCACCGAATATGGGTTACCAAAATCAAGATGCTATTATGGGATCCAGATATTCATCAAAGCACTCATGATGCACGTTGGAAGGCAATAATACTGAAAAACAAACTGTAGTGCCAAGAGAGTAAAGGTAAGCCTCAGAAAATGAGAAGTTACAAAATTGGGAAGCCACATACTCGAGTAACGTACACGAAGACATCTCATATCCCACAAAGCAATGACGCCTCACACATATCAAACCTTAGTAACAAAGAGGGGAACCAACAGATTAAATTTAATATATTTAGAAGAAACATTGTTCCACACTTATTATCATCATAAATCCACTTGAAACCATGTCTTCTGATTCTCAATACAACCTGATGAACTAGTAAAATCAATGATCTAGTTCTGATTCAAATATCGAAAACCAGATGAAAATTACAGAATTAATTCAACGATTAAACCATATAAAAATCAACGATTTTAGAATGATAATAAATTCAATGATTTTATCCTTATTTAAAGACCATTAAACCTTAAAAAAATTGAAACTAAAATCATTTCTTAAATGATCTAACGATCATTAACTAAGAGGTAAATCCAATCAACACTCTTAAGAATTCCTTCCAACATGATCTTCTTGAATCCATCATAAAGAAAAGATGGATGAACAACAATTAGCGTTTAAAGTCAAAATGTGATTAGTTACATCTAAAAACTTATTGCCACTTTAATGATCACTTTATACGCCATTCACAAAGACATGGTACACCAATTATCTTGAAAACTGCATACTCAATCTTCCAATTCCAGCATAACCATAGGATAATCTAACAGCAATTAGTCTTTCAAGCCACTCAGAACTTAGAGAGATATAATAGTTTTCAAGTTCTCTACCAAAAATAGAAGTCAACTAATGATGTAAGAATCCACCCGAATCTTCTGTTAGAATTATTTAATCCATAAGAACATCATCCAAACTGGGTAGTGTTTCTTCTGCATCAGACGAAACCCGTCTCAAGACGTACTGTAGTGCACTACTGTTTGAGATATATGTCACCATTCCCAGTTTTATACAAGAAAGAAGTCGAGTAATGCAAGCAATCCCAGGAACCATTCTTTGTTTTGTTTTTTTTTTTTTTTTTTTTGTCAACACAAAAAGGCCATACTGCACTAGGCTTTCGGTTCAGCAGGTTCTGGGGTGGATCAAAATGTACAGACCTTATTCCTGTTTCCACAGAGGCTGTTTTCAGGCACAACATTCCCAGGACTTCCGAAGGCTAATAACATTGCAGATCACCCAGAGTATTAAGTAATTCTGCAGCTTTTAGGACTTCTGGTGGTAAGATTGGACTCAGACGTGTTTTGTTGTCAATAAGCTACAAAGCCAGATCTCCATAGTGGAAGCTTACGTTTCACACAACAAGACACCATGTGGTCTCTTACCCATATACATTTCCAACGTTCCCATTGCTCCACAGGAACATATCCGAGGAATGTTGGAATGTAACCAGGTGAGTCTAAGTAAGTTACCAAGTTATAATAATAAATTCCAGTACAAAAAATGGAGGGGGAAATAAAAGGAAACAACATTGTGCATCCGAAATGAACCCAACACTTCACCCCAAAGAACTCATACGAACAAAAGGCAAATCAATTCATTGGCATAAAAAACTTTCAACCCGGATCTACCATCACACAAATGAGTTACGTTTTCACCCAAAAGCAAAAAGGACCTTGTCAACCAAAATGTAAAATTGACGGAAGAAATAATCCAGAGAAAAGAAAAAAAAAACAGAAAAATTGACACTAACCAATTTTGAAGAAGCGAAAAGAAGGATCGGCTAGAGCTTTTTTTTTGTGGGATTTCTTATCTTTCTTTGTTATGGTATTCAATATCTCAATAATGAAAAGTCTTTTGAGAATTTCTTTGTCAAGAGTTCAGACGAACAACACTCAGAAGACACAGTGGGAGCGAAGAGGATTAAATTTTCGTTTTGTGCGTCGCCGAACAGAGAAAATTAAAGTAACAATCAAATTAAACTAATTTCCACTTTAACTGATATGAAATCAGATTAAAATATTAAACTAATCTGGAGGTAATCATCACCTCCGTTCAACGGAGTTACGGAGCTAATCTGCTTCCTTGGTTTCAATTAAAAACATGGATCCTCTCTAATAAATCAAATCAAATCAATAGACTTCCCAATGGATCTCAATAATAAATCAATCTAGATTTCAATTAAACCTTAATCCTCCCATTGGTTAGGATATCAGGCTTTCACCCAGCTAATTGCACAGTAGAAATCAATAATTCACAACATTAAATTATTATAGAAAAATGGCTCTGATGCCAATTGTTGGATCCTAAGGATCTATATTATTTCCATAATAATTAAAGCATGTTATGAGTACAATCGCGGAAGCGTAGATGAATAAATACCTCAGTGTTTTGTTGTAGATCTGCTTTCTGCTTTCTTCACTCTCCTTGAATCTTCCGTAGCCTTTCACCTTTTGGAATCCTTCGTTTGAGTGTTCGTGGAAACAATCTCAAACCCAAATATTGCGTGTGACGGCTACGGGACCCAAGGAGTTATTTATAATATAAATCCCTAACCTTTAACCACTCCCACAATAGTAAAGGTCAGGTAATACTCCTGAATGAATATGAGCCCAGATAAAAGGACCAGTGTTAGTTAAGCCCACAAAACCCAACATAGTCGCCACCCTATTATTATTAATAATAAAAACCTCAATTCCAAAAAGGGGGGAAAAATTAGTCAAAAAGAATTTCGTTTGGAGGCCCCATTGGTGGAGAACAATACCAACTTCTTTCTCTTTACTCTCTTTGTATTGATATATATCTTGGCTAAAGAATAACAAAGAAATGTTTAACAAATTTTTACAAATACAAAAAATAAAATTATAATATAGTTGGAATTTAAAGATCTTTTTAGTTGATTGGAGTACTTGATGTAGTAATCGAGCAAACCACCGATGAAAGAAATTCAGTCAAAGCTTGAGTGTTGCCTTTACGGTAATTGATAAACTCTACTGCCAAGTGTCGTTCTACACCACCACCTCCAGAATAAATCAATCTCCAACTAAGAAATGAAGGAATTCTACTAATTCCCCCCAAGGATCCAAAAGTTATAGCATAATACATAATACCAAAATAAACTCAACAAAGAACTGAGACTTTGCATGAATTAAGTAAATAAGAATGCAGGGGTGTGTTGTGTTATATAACTCATATGATATGCAAAGATGGGATTAAGTTTATGTAGACCCAAGACCACACCTTACACCTGTTGAGACACTCGTTGAATTCTTCATGATAATGAGTTGGACCATTAACCTACCTCCCCCACAAAGTAAATAATCAATTCCCTACTAATGGAGATCAATAATCTTGCCTCATTTCCACTAATGGAGAATAAATCGCCGTGATCCAACATTTTACGCTAAGAGGATAATCAAGTCCTACATTCACCTCATGGTTATGAATTAGAGTTAATACATTAAATTGTCTTAACCCCACTCATTGATGGCCATGAATGATTACAAAGTGCCAATAGAAATTTAGGGCTAGTGATTACCTATATTTGAATTTAAGAAAATTATATCCAATAAACAAGTCCACCTCATCATCTATGATTAAGATCTTTAAGGCTTCCATATCAATTCCAATTAATATTCATAGTCCCCTCACTACCTATAATTAAGATCATGAAGGACCTCATTACCATCTTTAAAATAAAGAAAAAATAATAAAAGGAAAAAAAAAAAACCTTGAATCTTAATTTAATAAAATTAGATTTTTATCAAAATAATTCTAACAATGCTATTTCATATGGTATGCGTGTAACCTAGTCGTCTATAAAGATGTTCAACCTTGTCAGTCTACGACCTTCATCTGACCTTGAAATGGATAGCTTGAAATATTCAATTGTTTGACCCAACCGGGGGGTAAAAACGTTGGAACCCTCAATTTGGATATTCAATTCTCAATGTACTTTTATTATTGCAGGGACAAATGATACGAAAACAAAGTAGCAGGGATGGGATAAAAAACAAAGACTTAGGGCGCGTTTGATAACGTTCTTAAAAAACTTTTCTGACGTTCTTCTGTTCTTTGGGAACGGAAGAACGGATTAGAGGCGTTTGATAAAATGGTTCGTTCTTCTGTTCTTTAAGAATAGACCAGTCAGAAAAGTGTTCTAAAGAACGCTTTTTGCAGAACATAAAAAAGATGTTTTTACCGAAAAACAGAAACTGAAGTGATAAAATTGGTTCAAATTGAAGCCTTAGAACAAGTTTATCAAACACCAACTTATTTATTTTTCAACAAAAAAGAAAAAGAAAAAAACACTAACAAATTCTATTAGTGTTTTAAAAATATTTTCAGAACGGGTTTATCAAACGCCCAATTTCAAGCAAAGAACCAGTCTTTTAGCACGAAACATTAAAAAACAGTTTTGCATAAGAACTGGTTTCTCAGAGTAGAAACGTTACCAAACGCATACTTAGTTACAGTTTCTTTCCTGTTCCTTCACTCTTGTAACAAAAGGTTTCGCCTTGATGGCAATGAGTTGTGATGGCAAGATTCTCCCTACCCAAAACCTCAAAGAAACCAACTTTGGGGCGTTTTCTGCCATTGTTGCACCTCTTAGGTCTCTGGACATTTGAAAATCAGTGTTGGTGGAAGATAAAACAAAGAGCATTTTGTTTTTTTAAACCATCATTTTTTTTCTTCTAATTCTTTTTAGATTTCATCTTCTCATGGGAGTGCTTGTTTTGGGATTTGAAGTCCATGAAGAGAATATTTCTTCACCCACCCACCCATCTCTTAAAAGTGATATTTTAAAGAACTAATAATGTTCAAGATAGAATAATAATTTTCAATTATGTCTTAGAATGATTTTATTAAGTGAAGGAAAGAATGTAAAATCACATTTCAAGTTTAGAGGTCAATAACAATGCTAAGCGTGAAGGCAATCATTACAAAATAAAAAATAAAAAAAATCATATAATTAGTTACTTTTATAAAATCACTGAATGTTTTAATTAACAAAATTGAATTTACAAAACTAATCAAAACAATTAATTTTCATCTCCTTTAAACATTTTCACCCCTAGAATTAACCATACCAGCGTATTAAACAACCATCTTCTTCTTTCAAAAACCCCAACTTTCCTTTTCTTTTTCAATTACTTTCGTCTAAAAGCAATGGAAAATCACTATTGTGATTAGTTTTGTAAATTCAAAATCAAATTTAGCTAATTTTGTTAATTAAAATACTAAGTAGCTACTTCTATTTTAAAAAAAAAAAAAAAAAAAAAAAAAAAAAAACACTTAATCAAATGTCGTTCAAGCAAAAAAAAATTTCAAATTTTTTTTAAATTTTAATTTTTTTTTTATTTTTTTTGGTGTAGGTAAGAAGGGAACACTTCATTCATACACACATAAGAAAAGATAACTAAAGACACCCAAAAGAATAGGAAAATAAAAGTACATGACAACACAACGATTCGGACCGAACCAAGGACATTCTGAACGAAATTTCTAGGGCTGATTGATATATCATTTCTCGCAGTCGAGGTGAACACAGAGTAAACCGACCAAGGGTCTCAAAATCCCGAAGGCACACGGTCGACCCAGCTGGCAACCGCTCCAAATCTAATTTCAGGCCCTCAATCTTGGGTGACTTAGAAGTAGCCATCCTTTTTTAAAGCAAAATGATGACTAGTTGTTAGGTTTTTTATTAAAAAACTATATTAAGTTTCAAAATTAGTGTTTTGCATTTCTTTTATTTAATTGTTTTGTTTGTGTGTGGGACCCATGAGGTGAGGGTGGTAATGAGGCACCATGAGTAAAGGAGGCCCTTCATGACCTTGGTTATGAGGCTCTTCATGATATTGGTCATGGGTCTTAATGGTCTTGGTCATGGTGGTGTGGTGGGGTTACTTGAAGGGTGGAAGTTACTTCAATTTTAACTCTTGACCATCAATTCTCATTTCAACTTCATGACCATTCATGGTCATTACCATGAGTGGGGTTGAGGTTATTGAATGGATTAAATCCAATTCATTGCCTTAAGAATCCTAAGGGGTTTATTCACATTAGTGGAGGAGGGACAAACCATTGATTCTCCATTAGTGGAGAATTGATTCTTCCCTTGTGAGGAGGTGTGGTTTGGGCCTATATAAACCCAACCCTTCCTTGCATATTGTGTGCAATTGTTGTGTGCAATTGAGGCACTCCTCACTCACATTATTTGTTTACAAAGTTCATTTCTTTCTTGAGTTGTCTAAGTGTTGTGCTCTAGCTTTTGGCTCCTTGAAGGGACTAGAAGAACTACCTTATCTTCTAGTTGGAGGTTGCTTTATCTTGGAGGTGGTGGTGTGAAGAACCCTTGGTAGTAGGGTGCATCAATTACCTTAAAGACAGCACTCAAGGTGTGACTCAACCTCATTGATCGGTGGTTCGTTTGGTTGCAACATCAAGCTCTCCGGATTAGCTAAGGATCTTCATCTCTCAATTGTATTGCAATTTCATTTTTGTATGTTTGAAGAATTTGTAATACAATTACCCCAACACTAGTAGTAATAACTACATTTTGCTTTAAAATATTATGCACCAGAATTGGTTGAGCATCTGAAAGAGAAATCGAATCTGCAACATCTCGTGTGTCTTTGTTTCTTTTCAAGCAATTTAATCCATGAAGTTCCGATCAAAATGATTGCGCCAACGGTCCCAAGACATAACGTATATATTCGTTTCCGTGTTCCTTGCAATATTTAAATACCTACGTACGTATACTCTTTGGTTTAACTTGAAATATCTTCTTATATATGATGCAGTACTTGTAGAAGAATTTAAAAACAAATCCTCTTCATACATTCATTCCAAGTTGTTTAAAACAAATTAACTTTTGACATTTTTTATCCAAAAAAAAATTAAAAAAAAAAAAATCTACCATGTACGTTCATGAATGGTATTATGGTAATAGGAGGAACAGAAAAATAAGTGACCAAGCGTCGAAGCAGAAGCAATGGATGAAAAAAGGATGGCTACTTCCAAGTTCCAAGTCCACCTCCACTTCCTTTTCCACTACGTGATTGCTTAGGGAGGAAAAGACAACAACGGAGGGATCCGAATCGGACCTAAATGGGAATGACATGAAACGTCTTTTTCAAAACCGATCATTAAGGGCGCGTTACGACGATATACGAGAGGAATGGACTGATTGATATATCATATCTCGCAGTCGAGGTGAACGCAGAGTAAACCGACCACAGGTCTCGAATGCCTCAAGGCGCGGTGTCGACCCAG
The DNA here is from genome assembly GCF_041222555.1 of Hakea prostrata. Lineage (NCBI taxonomy): Eukaryota > Viridiplantae > Streptophyta > Magnoliopsida > Proteales > Proteaceae > Hakea > Hakea prostrata. The sequence continues at coordinate 29,527,435 of NC_142606.1, forward strand.
CTGGCAACCGCTCCGAATCTAATTTCAGGCCCTCAATCTCAATCTTGAGTGATTTCTCACAATTCTGCACATCCGCTTCCCCTAGTCCTTTATAATTAGTTAGTTGAGACACTTGTGTAAATGATTCGCAGCTGTTTATTGCCAACCGCTCCAATGAATCCAAGTCTTTAAAGCTTATTACTCCTTTGGTGAAATCCTCTAAACTCCACACGTTCACGACACCTAGCTTTTTCAATTTCGACAAGTCTGATGCTTTTATTAAAGATTTGTCCACATTGAAATTAGTAAGAACCGTCAGCTGCTCCAGGGAATCCAACCCCGCAATGCCCTTAATCTCGAGCAATTCACTGCAGATCCCAACTTCTAATATCCTTAGTTTTTGCAGCTCAAACAAGTTTGATACTCTTGTTAATGAGGTGCAACCAAACACTGTCAACTGCTCCAGGGAATCCAACCCCACAAGGCCCTCTATCTCTGACAATTTCTGGCAGTTCACAACTTCTAACACGCTCAGTTTTCTCAGCCCACACAAGCATGGTATTTCTATCAATGATTTGCAGTTATGTATTGTCAACAGCTGCAGCGAATCCAAACCCACAAGCCCCTCAATCTTCAACAAGTTCTCGCACCACCCAACTTCGAATACCCTTAGCCTTTTCAAGCCAGATGAATCAGGTATTTCTATTAAGGACGAGCAGTAATATATTACCAACCACTCCAGAGAATCCAATCCCACATGCCCATCAATCTGGGACAACATACCACAGTTCCCCACATCTAACACCCTTAGTTTTTTCAAGTCACACAGGTCTGGTATTTTTCTTAATGAATTGCAATGATGTATCGTCAACCTCTCCAGAGAATCCAATCCCACAAGCCCCTCAATCTCATCCAACCAACTGCAGTACCACACATCTAAAACCCTTAGTTTTTTCAACTCAACCAGTTTCGGAATTTTATACAACCCAACAAACGTCAACAGCTCCAAGGAGTCCAGTCCCCCCAGACTCTCAATCTCAACTAACTTCTCACAATCCCTGAGGTCCAACACTTCCAGTTTTCTCAAGTTGGATAATCTCCCGAGCCTCAGTAATCCGCAGTGTCTAATTGTCAAATGTTCCAATGAATCCAAGTCTTCGAGGCCTTCAACCTCCTCTAAATTCGACAAATTAGCAAGATTTAATCTCTTCAGTTTTTTCAACTCAACCAGTTTCAGAATTTTAAGATCACACCCATTTAACATCAACAGCTCCAGGGAGTCCAGTTCCCCAAGACTCTCAATCTTATTTAACTTCTCACAATAACAGAGTACCAACTCTTCCAGTTTTCTCAAGTTGGATAATCTCCCGATTTTCCTCAGCAATCTGCAGTTACTAATTGTCAAATGTTCCAATGAATCCAAGTCTGCCAGGCCTTCAAACTCCTGTAAGCTCGGAAAATTATCAAGATTTAATCTCTTCAGTTTTCTCAACTTGGATAATCTCCCAATCTTCCTCAGTGATCCACAGTTTTTAATTGTCAAATGTTCCAAAGAATCCAAGTCTTCGAGGCCTTCAACCTCCTCTAAGATAGGAAAATTATCAAGATTTAATCTCTTCAAATTTCTTGACCCTAACAAAGCCGGTATCTTCACCAGATTCACACAATCATCAAGGCACAGTACCTCTAACTTTATCAGCTTTGAAAGCACGGGGAGTGACTTCAAGGATATGCATCGTAGAACATTCAAATATTTCAAACTAGAAGGAAGTTCCGGGAGTGATTCTAGTTTGCTGCAGAACCTCAGATCAAGTGTTTGGAGCATGTTAAGGCTGGAAAGTGTCACTGGTAGGAAATGAAAATCATTTCCACCAAGTTTCAAGATTTCCAAAGAGGATAGCCACCCAATCGCATCTGTAATTCCCTCATCCTTAATATAACAAAAGCTGGCATCAAAAGTCTTTAGGTTTTCCAAAAGACCAATGGAATCAGGTAGCTTTTCAAATCCTTCACATAAATGTAAGTTGAGGTTTTTGAGATAAGTCAACCCTCCAATACCATATGGAAGATCCCTGAGTTTTGAGCATCCTCTCATATCCAATGTGACTAGCATCTCAAGATAGTCGATTGATTCATCAATCTCGGCCAAACTTTTACAATTTTGAAGAATCAAGACCTCCAACCGACGATTTGCTAGTGAAGGAGTTTTTGATAGGCAGTGACACCCCGTCAGATTCAAAACTTTAAGAAATTTTGCCACCTGCATCCAGAAAAAGAAAGGGGTGGGGGATGGACCTATTAGAGAGTACTTTTAGAAAGGTTTCTGACCTAGATCAAACAAAAGTGATGACTTTCTATGTGACCTTCAGGTAGTGCCAACCCTTCCAAGAAAATGCAACATCACTATATGATAGATCAAGAACAACAAGGTTCACTGGATCAAATCTCGTTAGTGTAAATTCTAGATCCGCGCATCCTTTCCAGCTAAGCCATACTAGTTCTGAAAAGGACGGCAAGAAGTCTGGAGCAAAATGTGCATAATCAACTTGGAGTAACCTCAGCTTGGTCATCTTAGAAAATCCTGAACTCGTCAAACAACTTTGGCTTCTTGGACTACCTTTGAAGTTAACAGAGAGCCCTTCAACTTTGTCCGTGCCCTAAAACAAAAGATTTGGATAAGAAAAACTATCATAACCAGAACTTGCAAATGTAAACAGCGTTTGTGGAACTGTCGTGCATTAATGGTGTTTTCGTAGTTGTAACTCTGAATAATGTTGTCTCAGTTACATGCTCGTATAGTTTGAATTAAATGAAAGCAAAGACATCTATAACATGGATCCTGATATCTAACAGTCCCATGCAGCAGCAAGTTCATTAACACATGACATTTGTATTTATAAAAATAAATAATAAAAAAAAAACATATTTACTCAAATTTATTAAAACTTAAAAGATGAAGAAATGCCTCTAGGTATTAGGCTATCAAACTTCATCACCTAATGGCTAGTGTTTTCAATGGAAATATATACTTTCTATGCTTAAAAGCATAAATCATGAAAGATGGAATGCATAAAATATACAAACCAGTTATTGAGAACCTACCATACATTTATCCAATACATCTGCAGCGACTTTGTGAGACCACAATCTACTACGCTCTCCTGGAACCTTAAAGTTTTCTTGACGAATGATTTCCCTTCCAAGATCTCTAAGCTGATCATGCATCATTAGTTCATTATTTTCACCAATCTTTATCAAAGACTTTTGGCAAAGAACCTCAATTCCTATTTCAGGGTAAAATTTACACTGGCTCCACATGAAACATGCAATGTCTCTATCCATTCCAATGAAAAAGCATGCAACATCAAGAAATATCTCTTTCTCCAAATACGTTAAGCCATCAAAACTTATTCTCAGTTTTTTCTGAACTTCATCATTAGGAATTTCTTGCAACATCTTCAATGTATCATGCCACGCTGATTTCTTTATGCGGAATAAGTATGAACCGATCACCTCAAGAGCCAAGGGAAGCCCTCCAGTAATCTTTACAATGTCTTTTGAGAGATCTTGAAAGTCCGCCGGAATTTGGTCCCTTCTAAAGGCATGCCTAGAAAACAGTTGAAGAGAATGATTTGCATCCATTTCACGGGGTTCATATATCTCATTCACTTCAGCATTAACTAGGATATGCCCATTTCTTGTTGTGATTATAATCCTGCTGCCCAACCCAAACCAATTATGCTTCCCGACTAACGCATCTAATTGATTATTTTCATCAACATCATCAAGAATAATAAGAACTCTCTTCCTACAAAGCTTATCTCTGATCACCTTCTTCCCATTGTCTATATTATAGATTGTGTGCCTTTTACCTTCCAATATATTAGAGAGAAGTTGATTTTGCAAATAGACAAGACCATAACATTGCGAAGTTTCTCGGATGTCTGCCAAAAAACTACATCCATCAAAGTTATGTGAAATTGCATCGTAGACAACCTTGGCAATAGTTGTCTTGCCAATTCCACCCAGCCCCCAAACTCCAACAATTTTCACATCTTCAGATTTCAGGTTTAGCAAGCTCATCATTTCATCTACATGAGGTTGGATTCCAACCAGGTCATCAGAAATAAACTGGCAGTCTTTTCTCAATATATGGAGAACTTCCGCAGCAACTAAGTTTGTTAATGTTGCTTCATCCCTATTCAATTAAAATGAAGATAAAAGATAAGTAACTTGAAGAGCAAACAGATTACATAGAATGGAACCATAAAATTTTAGTTGGACCAAACCATAAAGCAATAATTTGCATTAATGTAGAAAGAGAAATTTCATTATACGTCCTCTCTCCCTCCAAGGAATATATATATATACACACACATACACATGGGAATAAGGCAAATAGATCAATTGTTGGTTAATTCAAAAAGAAATCATACAAGTAAAAAGGGCAGCGAAACGACCAATAACAAGCCAAATATCACATTTTTTTATGCCCCTAAGCCTAAGCTACTCTTCTTACAAGTGAAAGGCTAGCAAATAGACCATCATTTACAACATTTCCCCAACAACCCCCCACAACCAAAAAAAGAAAAGAAAAAAAGACCAGAAGGAAGGATAACTATTTTGGTTTCCCATCTAATTTATTAGATATATAAAGATTGAGAACTAAAGTAAGAAAAAGAACTATAACAATGACATTGGTTTTGTGCACTTTGACTGTCATTTATTTGAGATTTGTCCTCAAGAAGAAATTTGTCTCCCTTTATATCATTCACCTATCAGCTTGGCGACATATTTATGAAGTCTTAGTTAAGCCAAAGCCCTAAATGGGTGTTCCAAGCTGGACATAGGTGATCTGCACGCTCTGAATTAAGGGGGAGCGTTAACTTGTTTACAATGGGATACATGAACGATATGTATCGTGGGGGTAATATGTGATTCACATGTATTACTGTGATTTCAATTTTTATGTCCTTTGTATTATCTTTGTAACAATAGGATTATTACTCAAGTTTTCGTTTATTTGCTAAGCATTTGCTTCCTTTTATATGTGCAACCAGTTAGGAAGGAGTTTTTCCTAAACTGGGATTGCTGTGCTTACAGATAATTATCGCAGGGAGTAGATTGCTTATGTTCTTCAATTGTAATCCCTCCCATCTTCTTCCTCTCCTTTCTGTTTTGTTTTGTTTATGGTTTGTTACCAGTCATATCTCATTTAGATATCTTCTAATTCAGTTTGTTATTATTTTGTTTGTAGGAGAGTTTGTTATTATTTTGTTTGTAGGAGTTCCTATTTTAGTTGCTTAGCTTTTATTTGGAAGTCATTCTTATGTTTCTCAGTCCTTTGTTTCCTTTAGTTAGATTTTGTTTCTCCTTTGATTTCAAATTTTCAGACTTCCTACATTTTGAAGCTTAGGCCAATGTATAAATAGGCCCCATCAACCTTGCTAAAACTGAGACTTGATTAACGGAATTTATATTGCTTGCTTGTAAGTATTTGGTTTGGGAAAGACTTTTTCTCCAACAGTTGAGATAGCAATGGGTGGAAGACTAAGGCTAAGATAATATGTAAAAATCCAGCAACTCAAAAAACCAGAACCATAGAACAGAGAAGAAAGAGAGGATGATGGAGAAGAGAAAGGAAAGAGGAGACGAGGAAGAGGGATCTTGTGCATGCAAGGCTCCCCCTCTCCTACTTAATAGACCAATAATCAAGAAATCTAGGATATCTTTCCTAAACTAGATAACAGAAAATAGAAACCCAATATTGGCTGCAAAAAAGAAAGATCTAAAAAAGGAAACAATCCTAAATATGATTTAATTCTTGACCAAGCAAAAAGGGAAAGGGAAATTAGTATAAAGATAAATACTAGTAAGTAATTACAGCCAATATCCTCCATGACTCTTAACACTTCCCCTCAAGCTGGAATATATAAATCACTCATGCACAACTTGCAACATCCATTCTTGAAAGCAGGTCGAAAGAGTAGCTTGGTAAAGATGTTGCCTAATTGCTCAGTACTAGCAATGAAGGGAGTAACAATCAACTTCAATATGCTTAGTGCCCTCGAGAATAAAGATTACTATTGTACCCACAACCCCCCCCCCCAAAAAAAAAAAAAGAGAGAGAGAGAGAAAGGAAGAAGAAGAAAGGATTACTAGCATTATAGATTGCAGCTTAATTATCATAAAACATCTTCATGGGTTGAGTGAGTAGCAGCCCCAACTAAAGAAAGAAAGATTTGACCAACGACAATGTAGCAATGGTTTGAGCCATGGCTCTATATTCAACTTTGGCAATTGATCATCCAATAGTAGTCTGCTTTTTGCTTGCCAAAAACGAGGTTACCACCCACAAAGATACAATAGCTAGTAGTAGATTGTCGATCACCAATTGGCCCTGCCCAATCAACATCAGAAAAACCAGTGATATCAATATGGTGATGAGGACGATAAATGAGCATCTCTCCTGATGCTCCACTAAGACAGTGTAAGATGCAACATATAGCTTCCCAATGGATCTTCTTTGGAGAATGTATAAACTGACTCACAATACCCACCGCAGAGGATATATCAAGTCTAGTGGACAATAAGATATATCAGCTTTACTACAAGTTGCCTGTACTGATGGCGGATCATCAAAATCTTCATTGTCAGTAGAGCCAAATTTCTGATAAGGACACATTGGAGTATCTACAGGTTTAGCTAGGAAGAACCTTGCGTCAACCAGTGAATCAACGACATACTTCCGTTTAAGACAAATTGATCACTTTGATTCCAAGAAAATACTGATATAAATCCAAATGAAATCAGATCACTTTTGATTCCAAGAAAATACTGAAATATAAACCCAAGTCCTTCATTTGGAAATACTCATAAAGATAGGTTTTAACTTCAGATATACTAGTAGAATCATTGCCAGATATGATTATATTAACTAGAAATACTACCAAAATTAACACTTCAGAAACTTGACATCAAAGAAAGACAGAATGGTCAGAATAACGTGTGAAAAGCCATATTGAGTAACAATGAAACTAAACTTGTCAAACCACACTCATGGAGATTTGTATGTCAATATATGGCTTTGTGAAGCTTGCACACTTTCCTTGTCACCTCCCCTAAGCAACATACCTAGGAGGTTGTTCCATATATACTTCTTTATGAAGATCAGCATAAAGAAAAGCATTCTTCACATCCAACTAATACAAGGGCCAATCAAGATTTGGAGCTACAGAAATAATGATGCAAATAGAATTGAGTCTGGTAAATGGAGAAAATGTCTCAAAATAATCAAACATCAAATGTCTGACTATAGCCTTCAACAACTAAGCATGCCTTAAGGTGCTCTATTGATCCATCGGGAAGTACTTAATAGTGTACACCTAGTGACAAAGGATGCCCTGTTTATTAAGGGGCAAATCCACAATAGACCACATTTTCGGGGATAACAAAGCATCCGCGTGCTTTAAGGTGTTCAATTGATCCATCAGAAAGTACTTGATAGTTAATGGTGTAAATCCAGTGACAAAGAACACCCTCTTTATTAAGGGGCAAACCCACAATAGACCACATTTTCGGTGATAACAAAGCGTCCATCTTGACATCCAAGTAGCTTTCCAACCCATTTCGAGAAAGAGCCTCAAATGGGAATTTGGAAGTATGGTAGCAGACAAGGACATAAAAGACTAGTGTAAAAGAGGAAGATGGTCAGAAAAAACAAAGTTCCCAATGGGATAAGCAACGGAAGATAGTACAAAAGTTTTTACCTTTTTGAAGAGCAACTGATCGAAACCCAGATTTAGGGTTAAGTGTATTTTGGAAATTTCCCTAAATCTAAGGGCTGCCCAGGAATTTCCAACTAAAGAGAGTAGTGATCCTAGGGTTTATAGGATCTTTTAATCGTCGCAAACCCTGCTGTTATATAATTTCAGATTTGAAATTTGAACAGACAGAAAACTAGGGCTACAGCTAGGGTAGGAGAAGAGCTGGGTTTTGCAGTCCTGTGTTTCAGACCTTAATTTAGTAGTTCTGGAATAGGGGTGGGTCTGAATTGTAACAGAATTAGGTTTCAGATTCTATGAGTCTTCTAATAAGTGCAGGAATTTCTAAATTTCGTCAGGTTTTCTAATTTCGATCAACACAGAGAACCAAATGGGGAGGGAAGGTCCTAGAACTTGCAGGGGCTGGACATGTTGGGGAGAGGGAGTATTAGGGTCACAAAAAGGGGGAGGGGATGCCCAGGGATTTGAAATAGCAAAGGGGAAGGGTTCTAGGGCCTGCAGGAGTAAGGGAGTGATGGTTCTGCTATGTGCACAACAGGGGAGTGGGCAGGGGTATCTTTCCAGTGTTGGAGAGGGTGGAGGGAGGGCTGGGGACTTGCTAGAACTGAAGGGGAAGGAAGAGAGAGGGTGCGATGGGAGGTGGGGTGGGTTTCTTGGTCTACACAAGAGGGGAAAGGGGCAGGGACAGGTACGAATGAGAGAGGAGACAAGGGAGGGGTGGAGGAGGTCTTTTGAACTTAATTGGGGCTGGTGTGCTTGCTTGTGTACTGCTGTATCTCTTGAAGGAAGTTGCTTGAAGATGGTTGGAATGGAGAAGAAGACGATGAACTTGAACAAATTTTACTCAACCAAGTTTACTCAACTAGGGTTCCCTCAACTAGGAAACCCTAATCCGAAATGATAACTTAATTCAATCATCAAAACTGAAAAACTACAATGAACACTTGGCTATCTATAGCCCTTTAAGACTTGGAACCTAAGCGGGAATCCTTAATAGATAAGTATCCCACCATTTGACTTCAACACTTGAATTGGACCCTAATTAAAGACCTTAACTTTATAGTTATGATCCCACCACAATACACGGACTCTTGATTTGGAATCTACTAAAATTAGATTGAATTGTTGCATGGCACCCCTTAAGTGGGGCCCAAATTCTTGACTGCCCGCTTATATGGTATATATTGCACGGTGCCCCCTTTGGTTAAAGTCCAATATTGCAAGTTATCCCTCTTAACAGTCAAAGCCTTTTGACCATTAAGTATGGGTTGTAAATTGTCTAATATACCCTCACTTAAGGGCAAAAGATGGCTCAATTCAAAAGTGTGGTGGCGGTGGATGTTGCCGAGAAGTTGGAACCCAAATCACATCGGAAGGAAAATGACAACTATAGATTGAAACCCCACATGATTCCGATGGAGCAAGCGGCGGAGCTGGGTGCCCATGGCTTCCTTCGCCACTACCAGAAGAAGAACCTGGTGGAGATTGATCTAGTTTACCCGCAATCGGACTCTACAACTCATCTTCTGTGAACAAAGAGTGATCAGATGGACTACTAAATGCTGCAAAGACGACATAAATAGTTCCGGCAGCAAGTAGAGACCAGCAACAGGACCTCCGACGAATTTCCCAAATGGGCCAGCAAGAGAGATACTGAAGGTATTAACTGAAGAGAGTATTAAAGACAAAGAAGATAGCAAAACCAAAGTAGCAGAGATGGAGAGAATATCGAAGCGACCATGGAAGGTGAGAGTAGCACCAAGAGCGGCGGAGGGTTGGCGAAGGGTAACATTACCAACGGTGTTGGCACCGGTGAGTACACAGAGACCAATATTCCGGTGGAGGCGGTTGTTGCCGGCAGGGGAGGGGCGGGTTATGGGAAGAAGATGGGTGAAGGGAGAATCCCTTAAGTGAGGGTATATTAGACAATTTACAGCCCATACTTAACAGTCAAAAGGCTTGACCGTTAAGGGGGGTAACTTGCAATATTTGACTTTTACCAAATGGGTGCTGTGCAATATATACCATATAAGGGGGCAGTCACGAATTTGGGCCCCACTTAAGGGGGTGCCATGCAAAAAACTCAATTAGATTTTAATTTAACTTAAATAAGCACATGTTGAATTCTTATTTAATCAAAACTCAATGCCAATTTAAGATAACTAAGGACTCAGAAAACAATTATAAAACAAACTCCCAAGTCTAATCCAAACACAACTCAAACTTACTCTTAAACTCAAATAAAATTCTGAATTAATCAGAAAATAATTCCAGACTTAAAAAGGGGGCAAAAATACCAAAACTACCCCCTGATAGTGGTTCCACCAGGTGAGGGTAACTTATTGGAGCCATCCTAGGGACCCCACTCGGCCAAGGGGTCCTTGTGTTCACATCAGCCCCCCCCCGGCGCGAAGACGTTCATCCTTGATGAATGGTTGCCTATTGTTGGGACTCTAGATGCGGCTGGGACTATCTTCACACTAGACCTCTATAGAGTTTTGTTGGACTGAGTTACCATAACAAAATGGCTCTGAGTGGGACTCTGTTGACTGGTGTGCATGGCTTGTCTCTTCTTGGCATCTTTAGCTAGATTTAATGGTAGAAGTAAGATTTGTTGTCCTTCATGCTCAAAGATGCACTTGTTCTCCTTGCAGGGGATGGTGACATCTCTATCATACAGCCACGGCCTTCCTAAGATGATACCAATTGTCTTCATGGGAATGACATCACACCAAATTGCATCTGAATAGGAGTGTAGACTTATTGGATAAGGCACCTGGTAACCACACCTAATCTGGAGTCATTCAAACATGTAGGGTCTAGGGTGCTTTTTTGGTGTGAATCCTGTCTTCTGTAGGAAGTCTTCTAACACTGCATTGAGACTGCTGCCACTGTCCATGATGGCTATGGCTTTGAGTCCTCCCACTCTAAGTCCGGTGTGAAAGATAGTGTTCCTCTACCAATCTTCTTCTTTAGTAGCAGTCATCAAAATTTTAGACACTATATTGAGTTGGGCTTCTGGATCTACTTTATCTTCAGTCCTCTTCATCCTCAAACTCTAGTGGTGGGAGATTCATGGGTCTATTCAGTAGTTGTGTCTGGTGGGGGTACCTTCAGGACTGCAAGTCCTCTCTTCCTAGGACACTCTCTAGCAAAGTGTCCTCCTTCATGGCACCATCGTCTTGGATTGTTGCTAAAGACTGGCCCTATTCAAGCAGGCGTAGTTACCTTTGGTGTTGTAGCTGTAGTGGGACTATAGGGCTTGGTAGTGGGTGGGTCTCTTCTAAAGTCTTGGCTACCTGGCTTCTTTTGTGCTAACAAGGACTTTGCTCATACAGCCTTATCGAAAAGATCTCTCAAATCGATCATGTTAGTGACTCCCAAGGTTAATTGGATCTCAAACTTCAGACCAAGTTTGAACTGGGTCATGTCTGGAGTTTGCTTCCTCTAGTTCCTGTCTTGGAAGCTAAGGAATCAAACTGCTATATATAATCTACAACTGACATCATACCTTACTTCAGTGTATGGAACTATTCCTGTAATCCAGCCTTGTAGCTTTCTGGAAGGTACCTCTCCGTGTCAATTCTCTATGCATCTAACTCCTGAGTTCTCTACCTACATAGTAAAGCTTTTCCGTTGTGCTCCATGAATCTTCAGCAGCTCCAACCAATTAGCCTTGGCTAGCCACATCTTTTTGTCTTCCTATAGGCCATGCCAGTCAAAATAGTCATCTAGGTATGCCCTTCAATCATAGAAAAGGCTTGTGGATCAAGAGACCCACTAAACTCCTTCAACTCTAGCTTCACCTTGTGGTGGTCTGTACCCCTTCTCTATTCTTGGCCTCCAGTGAAGTAGGCCCTCGTGTATTTCTACAAATGATGGGTGGGTTGCTATTGCTCTCCTTTGTTGTCCATCTCTTGCTCAAATATGGGGTTCTCATACCTGAACTCTTTGGTATGGCAATTTCTCTCTCTAAACTGCCTAGGGTGATATGGCTCTAGCTCATCATCTTTGTATCTTCTTGCTCCACTTGCTCCTTCACCATGTGGTACATTGACTTGAGAATTAAGTCTAGGGAGTGGTGGGGGTAGAGTTTGTACTGGCTCTACTTTTCTGGCTTGCTCTAGGTTTGTGACTCTTGTATTCATCTTAGTCATTTAGTCATCTTGTAGAACTTTCAGAATTTGTTCCAAATGTTTGTAGATACTTGGTTCATCCATGATGACTACAAACTCCTAGAAAGGTGCTGGAACCGCAGCTCTAATACCACTTGATGTAAACCCAAATCTAGGGTTAAGGGTATTTTGGGAATTTCCCTAAATCTAAGGGCTGCTCAGGAATTCCTAGTTAAAGCAAGTAGTGATCCTAGGGTTTATAGGATATTTTATTAGTTATAAACCCTACTGTAATATAATTTCATATTTGAAATTTGAACAGAAACAAAAAAAACTAGGGCAATGACAAGGGTTGGAGAAGTGTTGGGTTTTGCTGCCCCGTGTTTAGACCTTAATTTAGTAGTTCTGGAACAGGGAAGGGTCTGAATTGTAACAGAATTAGGTTTCAAATCCTAGAAGTCTTCTAATAAGTGCAGGAATTTCTGAATTTGTTCTGGTTTTCTAATTTCTATCAAAACAGAGAACCGAAGGATGAGGGAAGGTCCTTGGGGAAATTGCAGGGGCAGGACAGGTTGTAGAAAGGGAGTAATAGGGTTGCAGGAAGGGGGAGGGGATGCCTAGGGATCTAAAACAGCAAAGGGGAAGGGTTCTAGGGCCTGAAGGGGTGAGGGGAGTGATGGTTCTGCTATGCGCAGGACAGGGGAGGGGCAGAGGTATCTTGCAGGTGTTGGAGAGGGTTAAGGGAAGGGCTGGGGACTTGCTGGAACTGAAGGGGAAGAGACAGAGGGTGCAATGGGGGTGGGGTAGTTTCTTGGCCTGCGCAAGGGGGGAAAGGGGCAGGGAGGGGGGGGGGGGAGGTCTTGAACTTACTTGGGGCTGCCATGATTGCTTGTGCACTGTTGTATCTCTTAAAGGAAGTTGCTTGATTGCTTGAAGATGGCTGGAATGGAGCAGAAGAAGATGAACTTGAACAAATTTTACCAACCAAGGCCTCCTCAACTAGGAAATCCTAGTCCCAAACTCAATAACTTTATTCAATCATCAAAACTGAAAAGCTACAATGAACACTCAGTCATTTATAGCCTTTTAAGATTTGGAACCTAAGCGGGAATCGTAAGTAAAGAAGGATCCCACCACTTGACTTGGATTCTAATTAAAGACCATAACTCTAAGTGGAATTTCTTTATACATTAGGATCCTACCACAATACATGAACTCTTGATTTGGAATCTACTAATTAAAAAACACTTGAATTCTTTTTTAATTAAAACTCATGTGCAAACTTAAGATAACTAAGGACTCACAAAACCATGAAACAAACTCCTAAGACCAATCCAAACACAAATCAACTTACAAACTTAAACTCAAATAGAATTCTGAATTAATCTGGAAATAACTCCAGACTTATAAAGGGGGCAAAAACACCAAAAATACCCCCTAATGGTAGTTCAGCCAGGTTAGGGTGGCTCCAAGGATTCCCATTTAGCATTTCAGCCAGGGGGTCCTTCTGTGCTAAGTCAACAGGATCTTAGAAGCAGATGGTGGACTGGAAAGAGCCTGAGATAGTGTAGAAGTAGCTGGTGGCAGTAGAGAGGGTCCTGCCATCGGTGTCGCCATTGATACAGAATCACCGGCCATCCTTAGTAGTAGGAAGCACGATAGTTGGAGGTATACCGTTGAGGAAGATCAATAAGCTCACCCCTCAATTGTATGAATTCGGCAAGAAACTCAACAAAGAGGAGAGTAGGTTCGAAGATCAAAGACTTCGCTCGCCCTTAAGGTGGTCCAGGGTGAGACTGAATTCTCAACCCCTCCCTTGGTTTTAGAACCCCAATTTTGGAAAAGTTCTGTTAGGTTCTTAGTAGCAGTCGGCGACCTTTTCTTCTTCATAGTTTAATCAATAGGAGAAGAGTAAAAAGGAGCATTCATGAAGAAGTTAAAATCAACATCCACAAAATGACGATTCAAAATTGGGTCAGAATACAGTAACCTTTTTTGGTGGTTAAAAATAAAGAGGTGTTAGGATGCAAAATAGAACATGATATTCTATTATTCAACACAAATGAAGGCATCCGATTAATCAAAAAACGTGTAGTAAGAATTGCATCACCCCAAAAGTTATTTAAAACTTCTATATGAAACATAAGAGAATGATCAAAGTCCAAATGATGTTTATTCTTACATTCAGCAACCCCACTTTGGTGGTGTTTTTCTCTTTTTTTTTTTTTTTTTTTTTTTTTTTGGGGGGGGGGGGGGGTTTGGGGTCGTATAAGAACAGCTTGTTTGATGTATCATCCTCTTACATTAACGAAAATCAGATAGCTCAGTTTGAACATATTTCAGGGCATTATTAGACAGGGAAATTTTAATTGAAGCATCAAATTGGGTCTTTATTTCATTATAAAAACTTTGAAAAATAAAAACAAATTGCAATCAATACTTTAATATATACACCCGTATCAAACAAGAATGATCATCTATCATTCTATCGAACTCACAAAGTAATGAAAACCTAATCTATTTTTGACTCGACAAGGACCCTAAATATTAGAATGTACTAAAGAAAATAAAGATGAGCAATATGGTGTACTACTACTAAGAAATGTCGCTCCTATGATGCTTTACCAGTCGCATAATCCGCATTGAAGAGAATTAGTATACTGACAACCAAAAACCATAAGTAGTAACTTCAACAAAGAGAGATAGCCTAGACAAAAATACCACTTTAGTAGAGTGATGCGTGTCAAATTATGAGAAAAAAACAATGAGGGAAAAAAAAAGTGATAAAGCAATTAAGGGTCTTAGCAAGTTGACTAAGAAGCAAGTTCAAGGACATTTTAGGTATAAATAGAACAAGAGCAAATGCATGGAAGTTGCAGGAAGGACTGATCCCTGTCCAAGAACTTTAGAAAGGAGCCATCAGCCGAAATAACAGGAGGAGAAATAGTACACATGGTCAATGATGAAATAAATGAGACTTACCAATTATATGGCCAGAAGCACCGAAAACAACGACTCATAAAGTGGATGTAGATGTGGTACGAGCAATATTACCCATGGTTTGAGATCTCGCAAGATATCTCTTTTTTTAAGAAGGCAAGGCGAGATGAAGGGCGGGGTGACATAAAGGGAGAGATTCCCACATCTCACCATATCTCACCAAATCTCTACTCAGATCTCGCCATATCCCGCTGCCAAATTTTGTGTGTGGATTTCAGCTGGATTTTCACTTACAACTACTCTTAGCATATCTAGAACACCAAAGGAAGATCAATCATTCTATGCTTGTCTTATGAACTTATGAGTTATGACTTATATAGAACTTCTAATGGTTGTAAACTTTTATTGTTCTATTCTTGAGAGTCGAGATTGTGATACTCATATAAATGGAATTTTGATAACATTTAAGTTACTTGAGGTATTTGATACACTAGCTTTTCATTTATATGCCTTAAATGTTCTATAGTACATGTTGTATAACCTTGCATTCCCCAATCCTGAAGCATTTTGGTTTCACACTTAGGGTTGACTTAGAACTCATACTTAGGATTGTTTTCTAACAACTCCAAGGCCACTAGTGTGTTCAAAAGGCCTAAATTAGGCTAACTACCAAGTTTGAGCCAAGTCTTGACCCTAAAACCCACCGAGATGGGCCATCGAGTTGGCACAAAAAAAAAAAAAAAAAGACCAAATCTCGACCGAGATCTCGCCAACTAGGTCAAGATTTCAGTTTTTGAAAGGGGCGAGATATCGCTCGAGAGCGAGATCTTGAACCATGATATTACCTATATGGGCTAAAGTAATAGCAAATGTGGAGGCCAAATTTGTTTCAAGCTATTTTAGTCATTTGAGAAGTAGTTCATAATCCTCACAAGAAACAGTGGCAACAGTAGTTTGTCCCCAAATGCAAAGTTAGTTGAGTTGCTAGTGGATTCACAAGTATTCTCTGAAAAATCTTGTGTCTGCCAATTCATAAGCCTAGTCTAGTTTACCATTGTTTGCCCAACATGTGTAATTGTGATTAGGCTTTCCACAAAAGGTGCATTGGCAAGAGGATTTATCAAGCAGTTCCACCATGACTAGTGCAGCCATGACCAAGACCACAATTTTCTCCATGCGCTCTTGAGGAGGACTTTCCACACCAGCCACAAAGGCAAAGTTCTCAGAGGACGTATTGAGGATTTGGAAGAGCTAGGGGCTAGCCGATTCAATCAAGAGGAGATCTCATTAAGTGATGGCACCTTTTCTCCAGTAAACAATTGACCCTTGACTGTCTAATAATCAGGATGAAACCGAGCCAAAAACTTAACAACATAAACTTAGTTTGTTCCTCCTCCAATTTTTCAAGGTTAACGGTGATGGGCTGGTAAACCTATAGTTCCTAAAGATAGCCTTTAAGTACTGAACTAATCATTCAGAGATTTGTCTCCTTGAGAAAACTTTAAAATCTTTTCATACGATTTATAGGTACGAAAGGCATTCTTAGCTCAAGAGTTGCTTGTGTAGAGGTCTTCCCTCACCGCCTTAGCTGAACTGTGAAACATTAGATGGTGGCAATGGAGGGCTCAACGCTATCCCATAATCAAATTTTAACAACAGAATCTTCTCACACCCATTCACCATGAGCAGCCACAGAATTTGAATCCTTAAGGTTAGGTATTGGGGGGCAGGATATGACAAACACAGGGCTGTTCTAGCATTCCAAAACCCCAAAATAATCAAGGGACAAAAAACAGAAATCACCAGCAAAGCATGTCAAGTGGTGTATCATACCACTATTATACTTCAAATTCAGAGACATTCAAGAGGTTAAAACAGCAGAACAAAGGCAGGGCCTTTTTGGCAGCATTTTTCAAAGGGTATACAGAGGACAAACACAGCAAACCTGGGCTCAATGTATAGCAGATCAGCATAGCAACAAGTTAAAAAGAAAGGGTATAATGAATGTACTGCAACAAAGAAGGAATAAAATGAACGATTATTCTATGCAATTCTTGGAGTGAATCTAACAAAATGTGAAGCCACGATGATCCTCTTCTTTCTTCTCTAAGTTCTTCTTCTATCCACTCCTCTCTTTCAAACACTTTACTAGCAGCAAACCATCTCTATTTGATTCCCCAAATCCATTGTTCTTATTCCATCATCATTCTCCGAACTCTTATTTTCATTACATAAGAGCACTGCATTGTCCATTCAACTACAGTAGCCCATAAAACCCATGAAACCATACTGAGGCTTGAATAGGACTGAGTTGTGATTCAATGTGGTTTCTTAGAGACAACTGACTACAACTTTCGATCATCAAGCCCCAATGACTTAAACCTGAACTGTTTGAGGGGGAAAATTCTTCCCAGCAAGGAGAGTTGATAAGGACATCACTTAAGAATTGCAGCTACATGTCACTTCATTATGGCTAGATGCCAGAGTTGTAGGGTTCTTTTTATTATTTTATTCTAGGGATAATAATAGATGCCACCCATACTATACCTTAGTTATATATCCAACCCTGTACTTTATGAAATTACTGTTGACCCCCTCACTTCAAACAATGTTAAGACTCAAGAGACCATTAGTTTCTGGTGCAAATTATCCATTTTACCCTTCATTCACAAATCTGATTTTAAATTTATGGTTTTAAGAGATGTTTCTTCAATCAAACCCCTTTCTCTTTCTCATAAAACTCGTTCTTAAGATGATGAGTGAGCAAGAGTAATTTCTGTTTTCTAGACCTAGAAGAATCCTTCACCCCGGCAAGTCTTCACAGCACCATTCAAGCGACATTGACGGTTTGGGCTCCAACCTGCTATGAGACGATAATTTCCTGAACAGATTCCTGCAAAGTCTCCAGGATTTTCTGTTGTGAAAGAAATTTATAAAATCCACTGTCAATTCCTTTTCTTCCTTGGGCTCAAGTAATTTTCGACATTTCCACTGCTTTAACGTAATACAAAAAGGAAAAGAAAGGGATTGGTTTCATTCTATCCATTATTGACTTTTCATTTCTTTCTCTCTCTCTTTTCTTCTACTTTTAAACTTCAGTTCCTCACAGAGATTTGAACTTCGGGTATAAGTTTGGACTGCTGAGATCTCAAATTTCTTCTCTGTTTCTAGTTTAGATAATATTCAAAAAAAGGGATACGCTGGATTTTTTTCCTAGTTCAGGATGTATTCACACATTCAGAAATAGAGAAATGCTTCTTGAATGAAATAAAGTTAGAATTTTCAGAGACACATGTAGAAACTTTGAATTCTGCCACCAAAAAGCAAAAGACCAACAAGAATTGTTGGGGTAATTGTATTACAAATTCTCCAAACATACAAAAATGAAATTGCAATACAATTGAGAGATGAAGATCTTTAGCAAATCTGAAGAGCTTGAAGTTGCAACCGAATGAACCACTGATCGATGAGGTTGAGTCACACCTTGATGCTGTCTTTAAGGTAATTAATGAACCCTACTACCAAGGGTTCTTCGAACCACCACCTCCAAGATAAAGCAACCTCCAACTAGAAGATGAGGTAGTTCTTCTAGTCCCTTCAAGGAGCCAAAAGCTATAGCACAACACCTAGACAACTCAAGAAAGAAATGAACTTTGTAAACAAATAATGTGAGTGAGGAGTGTCACAATAGCACACAATATGCAAGGAAGGGTTGGGTTTATATAGGCCCAAACCACACCTCCTCACAAGGGGAGAATCAATTCTCCACTAATGGAGAATCAATGGTTTGTCCCTCCTCCACTAATGTGAATAAACCCCCTTGACCTAACCTCCCCACTACTTGGGGAAGTAACTCTCATATTCACTTCTTTGGAATGAATAGGCTTTAACCCATTCAAAGACCTTAACCCCCACTCATGGTAATGGCCATGAATGGTCATGAAGTTGAAATGAGAAATGAAGGTCAAGAGGTAGAATTTGAGTAATTCCACCATTCAAGTAAGCCCACCTCATCACCATGATCAAGACCTTTAAGACCCATGACCAATGTTATGAAGAGCCTCATAACCAAGGTCATGAAGGGCCTCATAACCAAGGTCATGAAGGGCCTCCTTTACTCATGGTGCCTCATTACCACCCTTACCTCATGGTGCCTTATTACCACCCTTACCTCAAGGGTCCCACACACAAACAAAACAATTAAATAAAAGAAATGCAAAAACCAATTTTGAAACTTAACATATAAATAAGATTTTAATAAAAAACCTAACAATCCCCCACAAGTTTCAAAATTGCAAAAAAGGACTCGTGTTGTGACTTTATTAGACACTAAAGGACACATCGTTGTAGGTGTCTTTCGGACTTGAACCTACACTAGGTCTAATGAGTCGCGCTACAGAGTACAGGTAGAGTCAAACTCCTTGAACCTTTCCTCATTAGGGTAGCTGACCGTCCCATCATCCATGTCCTAAAGGTCGACTTTTGGAGCTACCTTTTGTACTACACATTGGACTTTTGAACCGGCCATGTCCCTTATCCTGGATTCATGAATGTTTAAAGAACTCGCCTATAAGTTCTCATCGGCAGCAGCCAAACCACCTACATCCACTTAGGTTAGTCTCTTATGTGCACCACAACTAACACACCCCCACATTCCTTGGGATTAGACTAATTAAGAGCTTCGCTTAACCTTACCCTTGTGGTAGTACTATTACCTTCATCTACACCCTAGAATGGAATAATTATAAATAATAGTACTGAACCGGTCTTCCCATGACTTCGTTTGTACCGCTTGAACCTAATTTAGGTATTTAGCCTCTTCACATAAATAGGGTATCCATCATGTGACCCGAGGATTAGGCATTAACCCCATTCCTGTAGATGCAATACACAAATTTTTGACAGACATAGCCTTTGTGAACATGTCAGCTTGATTCCTTTCTGACTTCACATAATCGATAGCTATCATTCCTTCATCTATGTACTGTCGCACAAGATTGTGTCTGAGGCGTATATGCCTCCTTTTACCATTGTACACTTTATTCTTGGCTAAGTGAATAGCCGCTTGGTTATCACAATGTAATGATACCGATGGCGTCGGTTTTTCCCACAATGGTATATCCGCCATTAAACTACTAAGCCATTCGGCTTCTGTTCCTGCCTTCTCTAAGGCTATGAACTCAGCTTCCATGGTAGAGCCTGTTCCACATGATTGCTTTGTGGACTTCCAAGATATTGCACCGCTTGCTAGTGTAAACACATACCCACTAGTGGCTAAGGATTCGTTTGTATCCGAAATCCAATTAGCATCGCAATACCCTTCTAAAACTATTGGTTTACCACTATAGTGTAAACTATAGTCTATAGTACCTTTTAGGTGCCTTAGTAATCTATCAATTGCACTCCAATGCTCTTTACTAGGATTTTGAGTATGTTGACTCAACTTTCCTACCACAAGAGCAATATCCGGACGTGTACAATTCATAAGATATGAAACTAAACCAATGATTTGTGCATACCTTTTCTGGTTCACTGGTTCACCCAAGCTCCTTTTCAAATGACATCCCACCTCAAAAGGTGTTTTGAATGCTGAAAGTTCATGGTAGCCATACTTTGTATGTTTTCCACATAACGAGCTTGAGATAGTGAAATTCAATTCCCTTGCTTGATGATCTTGATCCCAAGAATCATATCAGCTTCCCCTAAGTCTTTTATGTCAAAATTAGACATCAAAATATGCTTAGTTTGATTCACTATTGCCAAGCTCGTCCCCATTATCAACATATCATCTACGTATAATAGAATAAATACACCTTTACCACCATGAAACTTGCTATATAAGCACCTTTCGGCATTGTTGATGATAAAGCCATTTGAAATTAGAGCCTTGTCTAATTTTTCATGACATTGCTTAGGCGCTTGCTTCAATCCATATAAGAATTTTCGAAGCTTGCAAACTTTTTGCTCTTGTCCTTTTACAATACAACCTTCTGGTTGTTTTATGTAAATTTCCTCTTCTAAATCACCATTTAGAAAAACAGTTTTTACATCCATTTGATGGATGACCAAATTATGTATTGACGCCATTGCCAACATAACCCTTATTGAGGCAATTCTCGACACAAGGGCAAATGTGTCAAAATAATCGATGTTTGGTTTTTGCCTAAATCCCTTGACAACAAGTCTAGCCTTGAAACGATCAAGGGACCCATCACTTTTTAACTTCTTCCGAAATATCCACTTGGTCTCCAAAGTTTTAGAGCCAATTGGTAAATCTACCAATTCCCAAGTATTATTCACTAAGATTGAACCAAGTTCACTCTTGATTGCCTCCTTCCAAAAGATGGCATCTAGTGATGTGATAGCCTCTTTATAATTAAGAGGATCCTTATCTACCAAGTAAACAAGCCACTCATCATCCTTATATTTGGGTCTTTTGAGTCGTTTGCTTGTTCTTGATTGATTCCCATCACTAATACCCAATTGATTGATATTCTCTTCAATTTGATCCAATTCCCCATTGATCAATTGGCTCTCCTTACTTATAGGTAAGGCGGAGTTAAAGGGGAATATTCTTTCAAAGAACTCAACGTCCTTTGATTCTATGATGCTATTTGGTTCAATAACATCATCCATGGATTTAATTACCATGAATCGGTATGCCGTGCTATTTATCGCATACCCCAAAAACACACAATCACATGTTTTGGGACCTAGTTTCCTTTTCTTGGAATCCGGTAACAACACCTTGGCCAAACAGCCCCAAACACGTAAATGTTTTATACTTGGTTTTCTACCAAACCATTTTTCAAATGGAACCATACCGGTCTTGTTATGTGGGATTCTATTTAATAGATAACATGAAGTCAACATGGCTTCCCCCCACATATCAAGTGGTACATTAGAACTCAACAACATGGAGTTCATCATCTCTTTAAGAGATCTATTTTTCCTTTCGCTACCCCATTTGATTCCGGTTGGTAAGGAGCAGTCGTTTCATGGATAATTCCATTTTCCTCACAAAACTTATCAAGACTAAAATACTCAGTCCCTCTATTGGTTCCAAGTCTTTTAATCTTCTTGCCAAGTTGATTTTCAACTTCCATTTTGTAAGATATAAATGCCTTTCCGACATCATCCTTTGATTTGAGCAAAAATATCATGGTATATCTTGAATGATCATCTATGAAGGTGATAACATAATTGTTTCCTCCCCTTGACTCATATAACTTTTAGTCACTTAAGTCACTATGGATCAATTCCAAGAGATCACTCTTTCTATCCATAGTCTTATGAGGCATTTTGGTTAACTTAGCCTCCACACAAGTTTTACACATGTCCTTGGGAGATTCCATCTTATTGGTGATCATCCCTAACTTGCATAGTTTGGTGATATATTTCACACTACTATGACCTAACTTACCATGCCAACGAATGTGTTGTCTCCTTGTTTGTTGATTTTGTCTTCAATAGTATTGTTTGAAGGATCTCCTCCGGTGTTAATTCCATCAACAACCTCAATGTTGTTGTCTCCGTCTTTGTTGAAGTCACCATCTCCAAGACTTGCCATTGGATCTTCCAAATCAATTACCTTAAACTTGTTGGGGTAATTGTATTACAAATTCTCCAAACATACAAAAATGAAATTGCAATACAATTGAGAGATGAAGATCTTTAGCAAATCTGAAGAGCTTGAAGTTGCAACCGAACGAACCACTGATCGATGAGGTTGAGTCACACCTTGATGCTGTCTTTAAGGTAATTGATGCACCCTACTACCAAGGGTTCTTCGCACCACCACCTCCAAGATAAAGCAACCTCCAACTAGAAGATGAGGTAGTTCTTCTAGTCCCTTCAAGGAGCCAAAAGCTATAGCACAACACCTAGACAACTCAAGAAAGAAATGAACTTTGTAAACAAATAATGTGAGTGAGGAGTGTCACAATAGCACACAATATGCAAGGAAGGGTTGGGTTTATATAGGCCCAAACCACACCTCCTCACAAGGGGAGAATCAATTCTCCACTAATGGAGAATCAATGGTTTGTCCCTCCTCCACTAATGTGAATAAACCCCCCTTGACCTAACCTCCCCACTACTTGGGGAAGTAACTCTCATATTCACTTCTTTGGAATGAATAGGCTTTAACCCATTCAAAGACCTTAACCCCCACTCATGGTAATGGCCATGAATGGTCATGAAGTTGAAATGAGAAATGAAGGTCAAGAGGTAGAATTTGAGTAATTCCACCATTCAAGTAAGCCCACCTCATCACCATGATCAAGACCTTTAAGACCCATGACCAATGTCATGAAGAGCCTCATAACCAAGGTCATGAAGGGCCTCATAACCAAGGTCATGAAGGGCCTCCTTTACTCATGGTGCCTCATTACCACCCTTACCTCATGGTGCCTTATTACCACCCTTACCTCAAGGGTCCCACACACAAACAAAACAATTAAATAAAAGAAATGCAAAAACCAATTTTGAAACTTAATATATAAATAATATAGATCTTAATAAAAAAACCTAACAAGAATGGTGACATTGCATCATATGTAATGATAACACCAGGTATTGCTGGTAAGGTCATCAAATTTTTTAACAAAGACATTTTAGGTGCAATATGTGCTATTGTGGATTGATCCAACGAAGGGGTTGCAGGAAGCAAAAACAACTCTCCCAATTTGCGAAGATCAAGAAACACCACCGCCATGGGTTTCTAATGTTTTAGGCCGAAGAAGATGGAAAGAGCATTCACTCAAAAAAAGGGAAAGGGTAGAACAGTAAATTGATGTATCGTTATTTTGGAAATAGGTTTAATGGTTACCGTGGTGGTTTTCATCGCCATAATGTCAGTTCCATGACAGTGAAGGAAATAGGATCTGATAAGTGGTTAATAAACGGGCCCATTTCGGAGCCATAGTAGCGGATCCCACGCCTTCTCAATTCCAATCTCGCCTTTCTTCTTCAGTCAAAAAGAAGATCTTAGCCCATCCCCTGGGATAAGTAGTTCTGGCTAAGTCTTTCTAACTGCTCCTTATCCAAGAAGTACCCACTCGCTGATTTCTACTGATCTATTGACGGAGGGGTTGCCATCTTATCACTGTCTGGGCTATTCCCTAAGACAGTGATGGGAACCAGTTCAACCACTGGGATTTCATCACTCCTTGGCACTAGTTCAGGCAGATCCTTGGTCAAAGACTTGAAAATTAGTGTAGTATGAATATCCCTCTCAGGAAAGAATAATTTTGATACGTGTACGGATGAAGAAGACGAGGTCAAAGTTGGAGGTGTCCTGCATCACCCTCTGATCCGGGAGGGGGTCCTTGTCAACAAAAGAGGGGGTAAATTCCCCATTGAAAAACTCCGGGATATTCTTTCAGATCTCAAGGTGCATGGCCGTAAAGCCTATTGGCCTGCAGTACTCCAGAGAATTTTGAAAAAATGAAAAGTTGCCACATCATCAGTTAATAAACGGCTAGTAACAGTTGGGGGTAACCAGGGGCGGAACCAGGATTCAATAGTGGGGGGGGGGGGCGAATAATAAAAGTTCACATTGGGGAATCACCAATGCTTTATCGCCACACATATTTTGTGGGCCCTTATAAGACCCATTAAGGTCCCACCTATGAATTATTTTATTATATTAAGAAATACGCCTACATATATTTTGTGGGGCCCATGTATATTTGACAAAAATAGGTAAATTATTAATAATGGTACTTTTTTCAACAAGGTAAATTAAAGCATCAGTTAAAACAAAAATACACGTGACTTTAACCCTAAAAAATTTGCAAACAAAAAAAAATTTAGGTAAGAAATGCAAACCAATGGTAGTTAGTTACCTTACAATTATAGACATTTTATTTACAATATAAAATCAAATAATAAAAATTGCAAAAGAAATACAAAAACAAAGGATATAAAATCAAATAAAGAATAACATAAAAAATAAGTAAAAGAGAAAGAGAACCTAATTGTGCAGAAGATTTTTTCCCAAATTTCCTTAATCCGCACTTATAGAATAAATAAAATGAAAGAAACCGAAGAGAATAATAAATAGGAAAAAAAGAGGAGAGAGAAAAAAGGAGATATGAGAGAATAAATAGGGATTGAGGAGTTAATTTCCATTAGAAATGACATTTTGAATATTTAATAATATTTTTTTTTTCAAAAATTTCCCTTAACCCACGTTTATACAAGGAGAATATATAGAAAGAAAAGATGTGAGAGAGAAGAGAATTAATAGGAATTAAGTTAGTTTCCATTAGAAATGGCTTTTTCAAAAATTTCCCTTAACCCACGTTTATAGAAGGAGAATAAATAGGAAGAAAAGATGTGAGAGAAAAGAGAAGGGAGAATAAATAGGGATTGAAGATTTATTTTTTAAATAGAGATGACATTTATACCCATTATTTTACCTTTAAAAATTGTTTTCAAATTTTGGGAGGGCCAAATAGTGATTTTTACACATGTGAGAAGAGAAAAAAGCTGGAAAAATGAAGGAAATTAATATAAAAAATGAAAAAGCTAAGGAAATAGTAAAAAATTTTAAAAATCCGGGGGGGGGGGCATGCCCCCCGGCCCCTTAGTGGGTCCACCCCTGGGGGTAACAGTAAAAGTAGATACAGCATAGGGTTTGATTAGTAATTTTCCCTTCATTCTATTATCATTCGGGGTCTGAACTGGTTTGAACTAACCTTAAAGGGGAAATATTGCCGGAAAGCAATTATTAGGGAATAGTTATTGCCTGGAAAGTAGGTATTCCTTCAATTCCATTTTTGATTTAGATAAAACTCTTTCAAGATTGAAGACAAGCAAGGAAAGAATAAAGAATCAAGATTCTAGTAGCGAAACCAAGACAGAGCGCTTCAAAGATGATGAAGTTAAGAGTGACGCAGTTTGGCTGCCAAAAACCAGTCCCAGGTGTAGGGATTTCTCCCTAGATCAGCCCCCCACAAGTGTAGAGCAGGTGAAGGTTTCCTCTCTACGCTAACACCAAAATAGTGGCCATAGGCTTATGGTATTTAAAAATCTTTTTAGTCCTCTAGTTCAGTCTTATCTTTGCAGTTGTAATTTGGTTAGGACTTGACAGTGAATCCTAGTCGGGAATTCTAATTTAATGTTGTCTCTAAGTTTAATGTTAGCCATGTATGCCTACAAATAAATGTAATTGCTCAGTTGTGCCAGCATCAGCCTAGGCTACCGCACAACAGCATTAGAAGCATAATTCGATACCAGGGGGTTTTGGCCATTTTGACAGCCCAACTTGAATCCAGCTGGGCATAATTATGATTAGAAGATTGCCAGGAGTCCAAATCTGTTTTTAAATTATTATTTGAGTGAGTCTAGGTTGAGATAAGTAAGAGTCCTATTTAAGAAAGAAGTCCTGTTTTAATTCTGTTTTGATGTAAAGTACTGTCAGGAGTTCAATTCTGTTTTAAACTAATTATTTGAGTCAGCCCAGATTGTGACGAATCTTTTAAGGTCAGAAGTAGATGTCCCAGTAGAAGTCCTATTTGAATGTTATCTGGAGTATTTGTTAAAGGCTATTATTATAAATAGACAATCTATGCTTGTAACAAAGACAGATTTGATGAAAAAAATTATTGAGTTTTTTTGCAGGAGATCAAAATGTCAAGCATCTAGGGATTCAGTGATGTGAACACAAAGACCCCCTTTGGCCGACCGTCCAAGTGGGACCCCAGGATGGCTCGAAGAAACCTTCATAGGTTGGCCAAACCCTTTATGAGGGGTATTTTGGGCTTCTTAGCCTTTAATTTACCCCTGAAATTAATTTAGGAATTTTTCAGAATGTCATCGAGTCAGTTTGAGACAGGTATGGATTTGTTTGGAGTATTATATTTTGAGTTGAAGTTGCTTTTGAAGGAGTCCTACCTAGTAGTTTAGATAAGATAAGACTCCTTATCGTATCTGTTAGGAGTTTTGGATAAGAATCCAATCCAATATGTAATGGGATCATATTAGTTAAGGAGATCCAAGTTGCAGTCAGAGTCTATTATTTTAGGCTATAAACAGCCTCTTCTTGCATTGTGATTTTCAGTTTTTATGAATAAGAATTTTGATTGATTAATTGCCAGAGTGAGCAACAGGGTTCCTTTGAGGAGGACCCTGTGGTTGTCATTGAGAGTTTCCTAATTACTTCCAGCATTCAAGCAGCCATCTTCAAGCTCAGAAGCATTAAATCATCAAGACCAGCAAGCATTCAAGTAAGTCCAAGAGCTCCGACCACCACTCCCAGCCTCCCTCTCTCATCCGCAACCTTCCCCCACCCCTCCCCTGCCCTGCCCAACCTCCCCAAGCCCCCTGCCTTGCTGCTACATCATTCCAGCAGCCTCCTCTAGCTCCCACGACTCCCTTAAGCCCTTTCCTTAACCCCCACAACTCCCCAGCACCTTCCCCCACTTACCCTAGCACCCACAGGCCCCCCCCCCTCCTTCTTGCCCATGGCAGCTAAATCCTAATCATTTGAGGAAACCCTGATTCCCAGCCCCTTCTCCAGCCTTTTCACATCAATTAGGATCGCAGGAAGCCATAGACTCAAGTTCTACCATTATTTTCTGCAGTTCTGTCCAATTCCCTTTGCTTTAAAAATTCTGCACTTCACCTTCAACCTTGAGAATTGCAGAAAATATAAAGTTGCA
The DNA here is from genome assembly GCF_041222555.1 of Hakea prostrata. Classification (NCBI taxonomy): domain Eukaryota; kingdom Viridiplantae; phylum Streptophyta; class Magnoliopsida; order Proteales; family Proteaceae; genus Hakea; species Hakea prostrata. The sequence continues at coordinate 29,554,921 of NC_142606.1, forward strand.
GAATTTTCAAATCTGAAATTCAAATTACAAAACAATTCAAATCTGAAGTTAAGTTTCAGCAGGCTCTCGAACCTCCTTAGAAACCCTGAGACCCTTCTACCTTTTGTTGGAATTTCCTGGGCAAACGGTAAACCCTGAGTCTAGGGAAATTACTAAAATACCCCAGCCCTGGTTTATGACATTCAGATTGAAGGAATTTTCCTTCGGCATACTGCTGATCTTCCTTCACTCCATTCCAACCACTCCATATTTGGTAAGTAACCATTCAGTTCATCCCATTCATCTTCTCCCATCTTAAACTACTGTTTCTATTTTCTAATCCATTAGGCCCTCCCTATCTTCCCTAAATCCTAATTCTCATATCACTATCTCCCCCCCCCGGCGCATAATATTCTTGAATTTTTGGACTTTTCTAGAGACCCAAAATTCAAGATCAGATCTACGCCAATCTAACCATTAGATCTGTCCCAAATTTTGGGAACCTCATCCCCCCAACCTTAGTAACCTTCCATCACAATTTCAGCCCTATTAGACCAATCAAACCCTAGTCTAAGCCCTAATTCCTTACTACTTCAAATTCCCAAACCCTAACCCTAAAATTGTGAAACCCTAATTTGAACCTCAGGCTATGGTTGGTTTGATAAGATCCTAAAAGAACTAGCCCTCATTCACTTGAGGCTAGATCAGCACCCCATAATTTGATGAATAATAGTTCTTGTTTGAGAATTGCTACCTCTTGAATAATCGGTTCTAATTCCCAATCCCTGCCCCCAAATTCTTATAGCACCTGAAACTGCAAATATCCTGTACTCTTGAGCAACCTTTTTGTTTGCAAGAAATTCTCATAAGATCAAGGTCTTCTAAGCTAATTAGCCTTCCATTAGTCATTGATTGGTAAGTTGAATGACTTGAATCTTCTCCCAACTCTGCTGCTATTCTTCTAATCCTCTAAACATCAACCTTCTGTTTTCATACATATCCCCAAAACCAATTTTGTCCAGCCATTCCAGCCATCCACGAGAACCCAATTTTGGATCAAATAATTACCTGCAATAGTACTCAATCCAATTTGCAGCCTCAGTTGTTCAATTAAACCTAGCAAACCCCCCCCCCTCTTAGTTTCTTCCTGGGGAAACTAAATCCTGCCAAGACCTAATCAACCATTAGAAAGTCCCATATTTGGGTCTAAAAACCCTCTCTGCCCTCAGAAAACTCGACCCAAAGTCCTATCCAAATTTCTATCATAAACCCTAAATTCCCTCCAAGATTCCTTTTCAGAAACCCAAAACCAAACCTTTATTCGTTGTTTCATCAAATTCAGCAACATTACACCACTGAAACAAACATTCATCACTAGAATCCCCTACACTTACTTGACCTAACCTCATCAACAACCATAGGTTCTACGAGATCCTAACCGCTAACCCTAGTTTTGTCCTAAAAACCTATACTCACTTAACATAACTGAACTCAACTTTTCATCTCAGATCCCGGAAATTGGCTTCTGGTTAGTTCCCTAACAATTTAGAACTGCATCAAAGATGACCTTCTTCTTCTATCTACTCTTCCTCCCTTTCATACTCTATATCTACAACAAACCATCAACGTTTTCTCCAACCCCACCCCACCACCCCAAAAAAAAAATATATATATATATATATATATATATATATATATATATATATATATATATATATATATATTTTTTTTTTTTTCCAACCTCTATTTTCATTTTTCTAGAGCCTTCCATTTGTTCTTTCAACTACAGCAATTGGTAAACCCCAGAAATGCTATGGACTTTGTGATTTGATGTGAATTCTAACTTACTTACATCAAAAGGAGAGCAGAAATACCCTTTTCATTAATCAGATGTGTGTACAATGCTGACCTCCGTCACAAACTTACTCAGAAACTCAAAAATAGAGACAAACACTAAAAAGGAAAGGCGTATCCATTCCTTAACTAACAAGGTAACCTTATTTGACCAAAACTAACCCAGACTGTAGTCAAACTTTAAGTCCTAACATTCCTATGACTCCTAAGTGACAATGAAAATAACTAATAACAAAGACTTCGAGTTGGAACAGGAATCTGATAACTGAACTCAGCCAAACTTAGCCTATGTTGAGATGCATTCGAATGCCGAAACGACAAAGAACAAGACCAAACAGAAGATTGGATAAAAAGTGGAGAACTCTGTCTCTCAAAAGTTTCTTCAAAAACAACAATATTCAGCTTCTCTCCAAAAGACGCACAAAACATGGTTTTATAGTGCCAAGAAACCCTAAAATGAAAATGCCACTAAAAACAGTAAAATGCCCAAAACACACTCAAAACGATCCCGAAAGGCGCAAAAATGAAGTTCATCACTGCAACAAAGTGTGTCCTTCTCACGGGCTCATTTCGGATCAACGTGACGAATTTCAGCCCATTCCAAGTCCGGGACCCTGAGATACCTCATGGGTCACCCCATATGCATCACATTCAGTGACTCAACACAACTAAAAGCAAACAAATACAATAAACTAAGTCCTAATAAAGGAAATCTAGTAAGCAATCTCATTAACATGATTTAGGCTCATGAAAGTGGCCTATTAGAACCAATGATCAAGGGCCCAACACATGTAGAACTCAACCTAGACTTATTCCTAATAAAAGTATAAAACAAGTCCATTTTGTGTGATGAATTTGCATCACGATCCCTCTATTTTCAAGCCATTTTTCGTACATCATTATCTGGCAGCTAATAAGTTGTTCTTCGGAACAGGTTAAACTTATTGATGTAAACCATATTTAGGGCTGAAATAGGGCCCAAGGTTGTTCTCCCAAACCCTATGGCCCCTAGTACCATAGTGGTTATTCGGGTAATTTTTTGCATATTTTCATTGAGTCCAAATTAGGGTTTAGTTGGGACCATTATGTTTGTGGGACCCTAGATCTATTTTTGTTTTTGAATTTGAGTCCTTAATTGTCAAGTTATTGAAGAGTCCTGATTACAGTTGGATTCCTAAGTTGTGAACGAGCCCCGTAGAGTTGTCCTACTTCTTGTAAGGAATCCATATCTACTCTTAGGATTCAAATTGGATTCCTCTAAAGTTATGAATGCTCCTTGTGTGGGTTAAAGTCCTAGTTAATTAGGAGTTTTAGTTTGATTTGCATTAAGCTAAGAGTCCTGGTTTAATTTCTTTCAATAGGCTATAAATAAGCCTCCTAGCATTGTAATCAGCAAGTAGATGATGTTAACACAAAGATCCCTTGGTTGAACCCAAGTGGGGCCGCCTGGATGGCTCCAAGAAGCCCCCTTGACCTGGCCGAACCCACCAGTAGGGGTATTTACTGCATTTAAGCCCTATTTTGAGAGTTGGAATTATTTCCAACTCTGTTTCTAGAGTTTTGAGTCTTTTTATTATTTCTTAAATTGACCTTGTTTTGAAGTGATCTTAAGAGTTGTGTTTTGATTAAAATTTGTTTTAAGTCATTGGTTATCTTAAATTGGCACATGTGAGTAAAAGTTTTGACTAAAAGAGAATTCAGCATGTGCTTATTTAAGCTAACTTAAAGTCTAATTTCAGTGTCTTAGTTAGTAGAATCCAATCCAAGGGTTTAGGTCAAGTGGTGGGATCCTTGTCTACTAAGGATTCCCACAGAGGTTCCAAGTCTTTGAAGGTTATAAATAGCCTAGTAGTCTTTGTAATTCTTCAGTCTTTGATTGAATAAAGTTATTAAGGATCATGGTTTCCTAGCTGAGAGGGCCATGGTTGAAGTAAGATTTTGTTCAAGATCAACTAACCAACCATCGATTTGCAGCCTTTCTTCTTTATTCCAGCATCTACAAGCATTCAAGCAAGACTTCAGCAAGAAATCCAGCAACCAATGATGAAACCCCGAATCAAGGGCTAGCGGTAGGTTCATAAATTCCCTAGATTCTTAGGATTGCCCAGGATTTCCAGCAATTAAAAAGGCTGAACTAGGTGGTTTAGGGTATGCTAAGGCTCTAAAAACCCTGCTCTGATAGGGGAATCAGGTCTGAAATTTCAAATTAAAACCCAACTTAGGGTTTGAAAAAGGATCCAGGAGGGTTATGCCAAGCTATGCCCTTGCTGCTTCTGCAGATTCAGAACTTATTCTAATGGTTCAGGAACATGGGCAAGGTCTGAATTAGGCTCAGGCTTCAGGAGGTTCGATGTAGTAGAAATTTTGAATTACTTTGTCTCTGAATTTGATCAAAACAGGGACCAACTGGGAAAAGGGAAACATTCTGCTATGCACAAGAAAGGGGAGGGGCAGGAGTGTCTTGCGAATGGGGGAGAAGGTGAGGGAAAGGATGTGATGGGGGGTGAGGGGCTTCAACTTACTTGGGACTGCTGTAAACTGCGTGTGCACTTCTGTGAATGTGATGTAGGAGAAACCCTAGAAACTAGGGGACCTACAAAGTGGCTACTAGACTCTTAGAATTAACGCCTATTCTTGACAGATAGTAAAGAAAGGGATTTTGCAGCACTTGTAATCTGATTTATCAAGCATGTAAGACAGTTAAAGTAGAGAAATAAACACGATAAGTCTTACTGGTAAGCACAACTAAACAAGAATCGATAGGGAAACAAGGGGATGGGGATCTTGGCACCATAATACTAAATTGAGTGCAAGACTATTAAGAAACTTAAAGAAAAATAGAACTATCCTAATCAAGATCAGAATTCTATCAAGGAATTCAACAATTAACAATATAAAGGGAGTCTTAGGAAGTTTTTGTTTTAAACAAATAATTGAGAAATATTTTAGGAGAGCTAATGTTACCTGCTGATCCTGGCTGCAAAACAGGGGTTAGAAAGCATCTAGGAACATAAATAATAGAAAGAAAAATATTTTGAAGAAGTGGGAATCCTAAGAAAGGAGAAAATAATATTCTGAAGTAATGGCGTATCCTAGGAAAGAGATTAGGTGATAAGAAAGAGGGAGAGAAAGAAAAGAAACAAAGAGAAGGGAAAGGAGACTAACAGAAGACAACTAGACTAACAAAGAAGGAAGAAAAAAAAAAGAAGGTTTTTTTTTTTTTTTATTCTGCCAAAAAAAATACAGAACCGTGGGTTTGGGGAAGAAGAGGAAGATTTCCAGGGAAGAAACTAGGTCTTTTTTGAGAGAAAAAAGAGTAGATCTTTGTAGAGGAGAGCAAGGAGAAGTTTTCTAGTGGGAAACAAAGGTGAAAGGAGGAGAGAAAACTTACCTGGAGAGAGGAGAGAAAACCAACACCGCCAGGAGAGAGAGAGAGAGAGAGCAGCGTGAGCTTTTTTAATTCTTTTCTTTCATTCAAAATTGCCAAAAACGAATTTGATACATGGTTTAAATAAAAAAATTGATTCCTCACAACCCTACATGTTTAATTCCCAAAATAACCCCAACTTAAGTTGTATATATAACCCAAACTCAAAATAATTCAAAATTGGGCCCAAACAGACTCTAGGCCCAGCCCATAAAGACTCAAACATGAAATCAAAATATTTAAATAGTAAACTACTACCCAACCCACTAAGACTAAGAAAATAACATGACAAACTGCCTATGAGCAGTGTTTCTCATCGTCCATCCACATAGATGCTGTCGTGGGATGATCTCTACGTCGGCGTCGCCGGTAAACTCAAAACTGCTTACTAATGTCTTCATCAACTCTCCCCGACTTTGAAGAATTCACCTCCGGTGAATAAAGGCTCTGGTAGTACTCTAGCATGTCTGGGTCAAGTCGTTGTAGCTCTTCCATCGTGATCCAAGTGCTGTCGATCTAAGGATGCCCCCGCCATTTAACGAGGAATTCTCTGTAACCTCCCTCTTTTGTAGTTGTAACTCTCTCATCAAGAATCTCTTCAACTGTCTCAACTCTGTTGTGAAATTTAGGCATAGGTGGTACTGAATTAGTAGGGAGTGAAGGGGTCATACCAACAGGGTCATCAAAAACAAAAGGAAGGGTGTTAAGGTCATCTGGATAGAAAGATGCAGTAGTAGGAGTGCCATGGAAGGGGATAAGGTCCTCCACATTGAAAATATTGCTGATTCCCATGTTAGTTGGTAGATTAAGAACATAGGCATTAGCTCCTATTTTCTTCAGAATCTCAAATGGTCCTGCACTACGAGCATGTAGCTTGCTCGCTTTACCTTTAGTGAAACGCTGTGGTCTGATCCTAACCATCACCATATCTCCTTCTTGAAACTCTTGCAGTCGTCGATGCACATCAGCTTTGGACTTATATTGATCATTACTCAGTGCTATTCGTTGTCTTATACTTGCATGTAAATCAGATATGTGCTGCGCAAAAGACTCGGCTGATGGGGAAGTCCTAGAGCTAGACACAACTGGAATAAGGTCTATAGGAGCCTTGGGCTGGTATCCTAGACAAACCTCAAAAGGTGACAGACCAGTGGTTCGGTTCTTAGAGCTATTATAGGCAAACTCGGCCAGGGTAAGGACCCGATCCCAACTGGTAAGGTACTCTCCTATTAGGCAACGCAACAAGTTCCCTAGACTTCTATTAACAACCTCGGTCTGACCATCGGTTTGGGGGTGAAATGCAGAAGAGAAACGGAGTTTGGTTCCCATCATCCTCCATAGAGTCCGCCAAAAGTGACTAGTGAACTTAACATCCCTATCGGATACTATGGTATTAGGTAACCCATGGTAATTGACAATCTCATGGAAGAAGAGTTTAGCCACAATTGATGCATCGCTTGTCTTAGAACAAGGAATGAAATGAGCCATCTTTGAGAAACGGTCTACTACTACAAATACGGAATCATGACCTCTCAAAGTCCTAGGAAGGCCAAGCACAAAATCCATACTAAGGTCCTGCCACGGAGCACGTGGTACAGGCAGGGGAGTATACAACCCTGTGTTCTGTTTTTGTTGCTTAGCAGTCTGACATGTCTTACATTGACTCACTACCCTAGCAACATCTCTTTTGAGTCCTGGCCAGTAAAATCGGTCCTCTACTAGGCTAATTGTCTTATCTCGACCAAAGTGACCAGTAACTCCCCCAGCATGCAATTCCCAGATCAAGAAATCTCGAAGTGAGGTCCTAGGAATGCATAGTTTGGTTCCTTTAAAAAGGAAACCATCTCTCAGAAGGTAATCTAAGCGGCTAATAGGAGGGTCTCCACTGAGGGAAGTGAATACCTCACTAAAATCAGGGCAAGTGGGGTATTGGCCCTTGATTCGCTCAAATCCTATAACCTCAACACTCATTGTTTGAAGTAACACATTGGCCCGACTTGTAGCATTGGTGTGGTGGAGGTATATATTAACTCTGCTTAATGCATCAGCAGCAGTATTTTCAACACCAGGTCGATGTTTGGGTACAAAGGTGTACTCTTGTAGAAATTCAACCCACTTGGCATGCCTCTGATTTAGCTTCTTTTGGGCACTCAAGTATTTTAGGGCCTGGTGATCAGAATATAACACAAACTCTTGCAGTAAAAGATAATGGCGCCAATAGCGCAAGGCTTGGACAACCGCATAGAACTCTTTGTCATAAGTGGAATAGTGTTGCTTGGCTTCGTTAAGCTTCTCACTAAAGTATGCAGCAGGATGTCCTTCTTGACTAAGGACACCACCTATCCCAATGCCAAATGCATCACAATTAACCTCGAAGACTTTAGAGAAGTCTGGAAGGCGCAGGACTGGAGCCTCAGTCATCAACTTCTTAATCTCTTTAAAAGCCTTCTCAGCACTTTTAGTCCATCGAAACTCCTTCTTTTTCATGCAATCTGTGATAGGAGACATAATGGTACTAAACCGGTAGATAAACCTCCTACAAAAAGTGGCTAAGCCATGGAAGCTTCGTACCTTATGGATGTTAGTCGGTTCTGGCCACTCAACAATGGCTCTCACTTTCTCAGGATCAGCAGATACTCCCTGAGCTGACACAATAAATCCTAAGAAAATAACTTGATCACTCATGAATGTGCACTTCTTGAGATTGGCATACAACTTTTCTCGTTGAAGCACTTGGAAAACTTGACGTAAGTGATCTAAGTGGGAAGACGGGGTTTTACTATAGATGAGGATGTCATCAAAGTAAACCACTAAAAATTTGCCATTGAATGGTTGTAGCACTTGATTCATTATTCTCATAAACGTGCTAGGTGCGTTAGTTAAGCCAAAAGGCATAACTAACCATTCAAAGAGGCCATCCTTTGTCTTAAAGGCCGTTTTCCATTCATCCCCAGGTCTAACCCTAATCTAGTGGTACCCGCTCTTAAGATCAATCTTGGAAAAGATTAATGAACCAGCCATCATATCTAGCATGTCATCAAGCCTAGGTATGGGAAACCTATACTTAATGGTGATCTTATTAATGGCTCGGCTATCTACACACATACGCCAAGTACCATCCTTCTTTGGTGTGAGTAGGGCAGGTACTGCACAAGGGCTAAGACTCTCTCTAATGAATCCCTTTTGAAGCAATTCATCTACTTGCCGCTTCAACTCAGCGTGTTCTTTGGGATTCATGCGATAATGGGGCAAGTTTGGCAATGAGGACCTCGGGACTAAATCAATGACGTGATGGACATCACGCATAGGTGGTAATTCATCTGGTAGGTCCTCGGGAAACGATTGCCGAAACTCCTCTAATAAGGGTTGCACTTTTCTTGGAACATTAACAAATTTGTCTGATGTGTGATGTGTATCTGGATTACTTTGCGAGGCAACTAGAGCATAAACAACTCCTGATTCTTTACACTCAACTTCAAATTCTTGCTGATTTAGTATGCCAAGTGTTTTAGAGCAAGTTTGTTTGATAGTACTGCCTTTATGCTCCACAACCTTAAACTCTTTTGGGGCACTAAGGGTCAATCGAATCTTTTTCCCTTTATATTCAAAGATACAGATGTTAGATTTCCCGTAGGTAGTGACATCCCTATCATATAACCATGGTCTCCCTAGAATGATGTGAGCAACATCCATCTCTAGGACATCACACCACACTCTATCCTCATAACTAGAAAAATGTAAGGGAACTAAACACCTAAGGGTTACAGGGATAGTAGACTGATCAACCCAAGCAACCTTGTACGGTTTGGGGTGAGCCTCTGGTTTGAGCCCCATTCTGGAAATAGCACTTTGAGCAACTACATTCATGCAGCTTCCACTATCTATGGCGACTCGGCAGTTCTTACCTTGATGGCAAGTGTAGGTAATAAAAATATTAGTCCGCCGCCAATCATCAGTATCTTTGGGTTGTGATACCATACAACGCACAACTCCAAGCTTAGACCCATATACCATATCGAGATCCTCATCAGATATGTCCTCATCTGGTCTATGGTCTTCATACTCAGGCTCCTGATCATCATCCTGATCTAAATCCACATGGTCTTGCCCTCCAACATAAAGATTTCTATTGGGGCATTCCCTAGCAACATGTCCAAATCCTTGACATTTGAAACACTGGACCTGGCCAGCTTTCATGGGGGAATTCCTAAAATGCCTTTACCCTTGTTATCAATTGGGTGCTGTGGGTTAACAGGGGGTCTTTGGAAATTGGTAGTGTTGGGGGTAGACCTTCAGAAACTAGATTCTTCGGGCTGAAAGCTCTTCTTTTGAGGAAAAATCTTCATGGACGTCTCAAGTTCTAGAGCAATCCTAAAGGCTTGAGGGACATCTCGCACTAAGTGGGGTGCAAGTCGTAACCGGATATCTGAGTTAAGTCCAGTAATAAACCTAGAAAGTGTTTGCTCAACATCCTCACGAGTACGGCTTCTAATCTTAAGTTCATTGAATTTGGCCATATACTCAGTCATAGTTTATTTCCCTTGCTTTAGGGTGTTCATTTCATTCAACAAGTTCAGCCTATAGGTGATAGGTAAGAACTCCCTTTTAAGCCTTTCTTGCATCTCAACCCAAGTGGTCACTGGCTCAAGTCCTAGATTGTTCTCTTGGTACTCTAATTCTGTCCAAAAATCTTGGGCAGCCCCGGTAAGCTTAATCTTAGCAAACCTAAAGCAAACCTCTTCCGACATATTATAAAAATCAAAGTACCTGTCCATTTGTCTAATCCAATCTAGTAAGACTTTTGCATCTATTTGGCCATCATAAGATGGGGCCTCTACCTTGATTATCCTCCTAATATCGAACCCTCTATCATGGGTGTCAAGAGCATTTTCATGCTCATAGGTTGCATGATGCATAGGTCCAAGATGTCCACGTGCTCCACGACCTCTACCTCTACCTCTTCCATTACCTTGGAAATTATCCCCAATTCTATCAAGATCCTCAAGGCGGTGGTCAAAGTTTTGGAGGTCCACTTGGTAGTTTTCATTCCTAGGTCCATTGGCTTGAGTATTATGTCCATGCTGCTCTTGCTGTCCCTCTATGGCTGTAAGTCGTGTTGCAAGGGTCCGAACATTACATTCTATGGCCTGAATGGTGGTGGCTTGGGCTGCCTGTGCTGCCCTTTGGTTATTTAACTCTTCTTGAGTTGTTTGAATGGCCTTTAAGATCTCTCCATTTTGTTGGAGCAACTGAGTCAATTGGTCAGGGGTCAATTGGGCACTTGATGAACCAACTCATATTGGAATATTCGTTTCCACTTCGGGTTACTACCATACACAGTCTGACCTAAAGACACCTAAACTAAAACCAGCAATTCTAACAACTCGAAACCTAAAAGTCCAGCAGTACTGACACTCTAAACTTGGCTCTGATACCAAAATTGATGTAGAAGAAACCCTAGAAACTAGGGGACCTACAAAGTGGCTACTAGACTCTTAGAATTAACGCCTATTCTTGACAGATAGTAAAGAAAGGAATTTTGCAGCACTTGTAATCTGATTTATCAAGCATGTAAGACAGTTAAAGTAGAGAAATAAACACGATAAGTCTTACTGGTAAGCACAACTAAACAAGAATCGATAGGGAAACAAGGGGATGGGGATCTTGGCACCATAATACTAAATTGAGTGCAAGACTATTAAGAAACTTAAAGAAAAATAGAACTATCCTAATCAAGATCAGAATTCTATCAAGGAATTCAACAATTAACAATATAAAGGGAGTCTTAGGAAGTTTTTGTTTTAAACAAATAATTGAGAAATATTTTAGGAGAGCTAATGTTACCTACTGATCCTGGCTGCAAAACAGGGGTTAGAAAGCATCTAGGAACATAAATAATAGAAAGAAAAATATTTTGAAGAAGTGGGAATCCTAAGAAAGGAGAAAATAATATTCTGAAGTAATGGCGTATCCTAGGAAAGAGATTAGGTGATAAGAAAGAGGGAGAGAAAGAAAAGAAAAAAACAAAGAGAAGGGAAAGGAGACTAACAGAAGACAACTAGACTAACAAAGAAGAAAAAAAAAAAAAAAAGGTTTTTTTTTTTTTAATTCTGCCAAAAAAAAATACAGAACCGTGGGTTTGGGGAAGAAGAAGAAGATTTCCAGGGAAGAAACTAGGTCTTTTTTGAGAAAAAAAAGAGTAGATCTTTGTAGAGGAGAGCAAGGAGAAGTTTTCTAGTGGGAAACAAAGGTGAAAGGAGGAGAGAAAACTTACCTGGAGAGAGGAGAGAAAACCAACACCGCCAGGAGAGAGAGAGAGAGAGAGCAGCGTGAGCTTTTTTAATTCTTTTCTTTCATTCAAAATTGCCAAAAACGAATTTGATACATGGTTTAAATAAAAAAATTGATTCCTCACAACCCTACATGTTTAATTCCCAAAATAACCCCAACTTAAGTTGTATATATAACCCAAACTCAAAATAATTCAAAATTGGGCCCAAACAGACTCTAGGCCCAGCCCATAAAGACTCAAACATGAAATCAAAATATTTAAATAGTAAACTACTACCCAACCCACTAAGACTAAGAAAATAACATGACAAACTGCCTATGAGCAGTGTTTCTCATCGTCCATCCACATAGATGCTGTCGTGGGATGATCTCTACGTCGGCGTCGCCGGTAAACTCGAAACTGCTCACTAATGTCTTCATCAGAATGACTTGAATTAATGCTGCTGGAATGCTTTGAAGAAGAATAAGAGAAGATGTTTGCTGGAATTTCTGAAGTTTTGAGAATTACTCTCCAGCCCTAGCCATAAGAGTCCATTCCCCACCATGCCCATGCCAGTATTTAACTCAAAAATATCCAACCTGCCTTACTCCTAATCAAAGAGGCTGTTTATAGCCAAATTACAAGACAATTTGACTCAATTTGAGACTCCCTATCTAACAAAGATCCAACTACCTCACAACTTGAACTTTAACGATTACTTACCAAATAAGGACTCAACTAATTTCAGAAAAAAGCCAACTTTAAGAGATAAGAGACTAACTTCCAAATAGAAACAAACTCCGACGGATAAGATCCCATTGGGAAAAGGAATCTTATCTTATCCACAACACACAACTTAAAAAAAACAATAACTCTCATACTGACTCAAACAAAAAACCATAAGTAGACACATGACCCTTGGATCGAGGGGGTTTTGTCAAGACCATATCATGTCCTAAAGGGGGCTGAAAATGACTAAAATACCCCTGGAGTAATTCAGCCAGCTTTAGGAAGCATTTTCTGGGTCTAGATATTTGGGCCCAATTTTGGGGCGTCCAACCCAGGTTACATCAACCAATCTCTTCCAGATTCTTCAAACAAGTAAGTTGAACCCCTCCCCAACCCCAGCCCTCATCTTCTTCTTTCTCCTCTTCTCCCTACACCTTACAACTCCTATTACCTGCTGTTTCAGACCAAGAATCTCCATAAACTTTACTGTTCCACCTCGGCAGCAGCAAAGAAACCCTCCTCCAACTCTACGGCACCCTCTTCCCCCCCCCCCTTTTGTTTCTGTTTATTTATTTTTTAATTTTCTGTTTCTTGCGGCAGAAGTGAAAAAGCAGGAAAAAAACAAAAGAAGAAAAAAACAAAAGAAATAATTAAAGGAAAAAAAATAAAGAACAAAAAATAAAGAAAAGAAGAAAGAGATAAGAGAAAGAACCGCAAGATTTTTCCCCACCCCTTCCCAATGGCAAGTCTCCCTTCCCTTATCCAAGATATTTCCCTTTCCTTCCTTGCAGAAGTTGATAGCACCCTATTACATGCCAAATTGTCTATATTGCTGTCCCCTTTATTCCAAACCCTTCCCATACCTAAGGTTTCCTTTTCTTTCCCCTCCCTTTTCCCAAGAGTTATCCCCCAAACCCCTCCACACCCTAATGGCAGGTTTCCTTTACCTTTCCTAATTTCCCTAATATTATTTTGAATATCCTACAACCCAGTAAACTATCCCATCTTGGGTTTTGAAAAAAACCCTAATGTTTCCCTTTTCTCCAAAAGCCTTCCCACATAATTTTGGATTGACCCATATCCATCATTTCCACAATCCAAAAATCACATAGCTTATCTATGCCCATCCTAGGCATTCCATAGTGAAGATTCTAGGCAAATCCTAAATTCTAGGGAATCTTATCAAGAAACCCTAACCCTAGAATTGGATTTACATCAGTTGATTTATGAATAAAATATAAATTAAGCTTTGAAAGCAAGGAAGAGAAGTTGTGGGTTCCCTGGGGGCGCTTTGCGGCACTTCCAGAGTAAATTATGCAGAAATTCTTCAAGTTCAGCAATCCTAATTCAATCCCAAGTAAGTACCAGCCCTCATTCTCCCCAGCCCAGCCCCATTACCTCTTTTTCTTCTCCTAAATGGGGTTGGCTAAGCAGATCCTTGCCTTCCGATAAGCTCCATTCAAGGTCATACTTGAAACCAAACCTAAGCTAAGCAGACTTTTCCTCAACACTTTCTCCAAAGGTCATTTTATGGTGAGACTGATATAGTTAATTTTTCAAAGATAAGAAAGGAAAATAAAGAGCAATAAAAATTGACCAGATGGTAATTGAATGTGAGGCCTACTGAATTAAAATAGGGACTGTTGTATTTACCCATTAGCAATGTTCTTCAAATTCCATCCCTTCAATTCCCCAATTTCTTTTAGAGCCTCTTTCCACTCATCTATGACCTTCTGATGGAAGAGGTTGTTATGTTCATGAATAGCTGCCTCATAGCTTCCAGTATGGTTACGAACGTCTGAAGGATCAACATCATAAAAGATGGGCAGGACATGTTGATTCATGGTTTTCCTGCATTCAACTATCTTGACAAGCTCATAGAGGCACCATTTGCTCGAAGCATAATTCTTCGAGAAGATGGGAATTGAGATTCGTGACTGTTGGATCACAGATAGTAGCTCTGGGCCGATCTCCTCCCCAGTTCGGAGTTCTTCATCATCCTTGAAAGTGTGAATTCCAGCAGCAACCAATGCATTGTAAAGGTGTCCAGTAAAGGTCCTGCGAGTGTCTGCACCTCTAAAATTCAGGAACACATCATAACTCCAACCAGATGAGGATGCAAAAGGAGCTGCCATTAGAATGTACTCTCCAAGATATGTGTCTTTCTTTGCGTTTAAGCAATTTGCACTTCGTTGCAGACCTGAAAATTAAAGGATTAGCCCTAACAAACAAAAATGAAAGGGCTGGCACCCATATTAGCAAGTGTCCCCAAATCATTTCACAAATTTAATTTACAAAAAACAAGTCTCCAGTAGTTGGCACCATAATAAGTAACAAAGTAATGGATACGTGAGGGTACAAAACAGGCCAAGACTTCAAGAATACTTTTACAAATTTTTACATAAAAAAGGATGATCACGATACAGCTCATGTTATGGATGATATATCAGAAGCAGCAAACATGTAAATCACTCAACCACCCATCTAGCATACAAATTACAGAAGGAAGTTTCTCAAGCGAAATAAAACAATGTAATAGATGAATGCTAACCACACCATCTTTTTACCAGTTTCTGCTTTTTATAGCCTCTATTAGTCCACCATCTCCCAAAAAATTATATTTTGCTTCAATTTGGAGTTGTAAAGATGTAGAGCTCTTTGTCCCATGGGAAGGAACTCTATGGAGTTCTAGTCAAACTGCTACGTGTTGGAATATTAACAATGTAAAGATGATAAAAAAATCCAAACATTCACAACCACCATGTAATTAGAAAAGTCATTAAAAACTTTTTCTTCTGGGCATCTATCATGCCGGAGATTAAAAGCAAAGGAGCATCCCTGGTTGCAAGCTAGCTAGGAGAGAAGTCAAGCACATGAGCAGGGAGTAAGCTTTGGCACCTAGCATTTCTAAGAATACTAGGTTGGCTTATTTTGTCCTAACCTGGGACATGTTGTAAAGAGAAGATAATTTGATTGCCAGATGATCTGCAGTCTTGCAAGTTATGTTTCGCTCATTGCCTGATGTTTGAAAACATAGTATCAGGGATCGGATCAGCTCAGTTCCCCCTCTTTCTCCAAAAAAAATAAAATGGGGGGGTTGGCATTCAGTCTGAAAACCCAATTTTAGCCAATAAGCGTGTGCTACAGAATCAGGATGAATCATAACTGATCTGAAATGAATGCTGATTAATCAATTGGAATCTCGCACTTGCCTCGCTGATTCACTTAAACAGGTCAACGGTTGGCCAAGATATGAAGTATTTTATTTCTTTTTTCCCTACAAGGGACTCTAAACTGCTGCAGTTCCCATAAAATATAGATCCATTCTGATTTTCGTATAAGCAAACCTTAAATAGATCGAGTCACCCCTGTCTCTTATTAAAACCATGACATTGAAACCTCTTTCCAGCAATACAGAGATTATGTTGTTGCACAACAGAATCCAGAACCCGAACTAACAGGAACATTAACACTAAAAAGAAGGGAGGATTTATCAGAAAAATCAGGCCTTGAACTCATGGTTTCATTAAAGATTACTGCAAACTAAATAGAACATAATGACAGCAGTTTAGAAGGCCTTCATTGATATCAGCGAGCTGTAAGTTAAGCTGATCTGGTTCACGGTGCACCCCCACATAAAGAAAGAAAGAGAAAGAAGGAGCGAGAGACTTACTTCCGAGCAACAGACGGTACTGACGGTGTACAGAAGATTCCAAAAGGCAAAAGTTATCTGGAGAAGAAGAAATATATCAGAAATTATAAATCAGAGAATCGGAGAAAGAAGGAACAAGGAGAAGACTAACTCGAGAGTCTTTGATGAGCACTGCCAAAATTGCCAATGACCGAAGTCGGGCAGTCAGTTGAACAACGTGCAATGGACTTTCTTCCAAGTTCTTGTACATCCTACGTTTTTTATTTTTTGGGGCCAAATACCTTCTTGATTGACTTAAAAATTTCTTTCCATCTAACAATTAAGCCAATGGAGGGGTAGGGGTATCAGGGTGGCTAGCCTAACTTCTCATTGGAGAGGCCCGGCTATAAAAAAAAAGCGCATTAAAAAAAATAATAATAAAAGAAGAAGACAATTAAGGGCATCAATTGTGTAACTGTCTGAAACAATACCGTACTACACTATTTTCAAATTCAGCACAGTATGTGTCGAAATCGTTTTTTTAAATTTAGTACAATACGGTTTTTGTTTTAGGTAACATACCATTGAATACCATACCACTGTATACACCAAATACGGTACCAAATTATCGTATACCAAAACCGTACTATATACCGAATTTGACACCGTTGTATCCAAGGTGCGAAATATTGCCCGATTCATCGGGTTCACTAACCAGCGAACTGGGTGGTATGACAAAATATTGTTGAGATCTCGGCGATATTTCACCTCCAGCTTTGGGGAGTATTTTTTGTCAATAATTTTGGTCATTTTGAGCCCAAATTTGATGCATATTATAATTTGATGCAAATATGTGGTAAATTTGAATTATTTCCTATAAATATTTCTATTTAATTCTCCTGCCTAGCCACATTTAATATGTTACCTTATGAAGCCTAAATCATTCAGACATAATTGGAATGATTACCCGTTCACTCTTAAGATTCTATTACAAAATCCCTTCATAATTTAAATTCTTTCCATAAATTATTTCATGTATATACTCTTCCCTAACCACATTTGACATGTTGACTTTTGAAGACTAAATTACTAGAATATAATTTGTAAGCTTGCTCATTAATCTTGAATATTTTGCTATAAAATGTCTTACTAATTTGAATTATTTCTAGAAATTATTCTATGTAGATTCTCCTCCTAATTACATTTTTTTTTTTTGGTAATTCCTCCTAATTACATTTAGCACATTACCTCTTGAGTCTTTAATCATTGGGATAGAATTGGTAAGATTGTTCATGATCCTAAAGATTTTGTTGTAAAATCATGAGAGAAATCGCCTAAAAATTGCAAGAAATAACATAAAAATCACAAAAAAAAAAATGAAAATATCGATATTTTTCGATATATCGCGAGAAATGGCGAGATATTGCCGAAACAAATATCATCTTACCATGCTTATATCTAGGTTATATCGATTTTTCCTACCATGCTTATATCTAGGTTGGGTTGGGCCCAATTTAGGCCCAATCCATCTTGACATTACTCCTAGGTTGGGTCCAATTTAGGGTTCAGTCCATCTTAACATTATTCCTGGGTTGGGTGACCCAATTGTTAAAAGAAAATGAAAAATAGATTTCAAATTAAGAAATCTTATATTAAAAGTATATTGTATAAAAAATACAAGTATACCATTCTTCTTCTTCATATATTATAAATCTAAACAGTTTAAATATTAACTACAAGATCATATTACACAACCAATATCATAAATACTCTTAGGTGCAAGTGAAAAGATTAAAAGAATGGGTTTTTTTAATACCGAAATTATACCTTACCATATATAGAGTCGTACCGTTTTTCTCGTACCGAATTTATACCGAAACCATACTGAACCGTTTTTAGAAATATTGTTTTCATACCGTACCATATAAATTCAGTATGGTACGTTTCGATATGAGGGTTTGAAATTCAGTATGTTATGGTACCATACCAAATTATCAATACCATACCGAAGAATAGTACTTGACTTCGAAAAGCAACGTCCTTTTATTTACTTTTTTTATTCTCATTTTTTATCTACTTCTAAAATTAATGCCTAAAACAAATCAAAATACCAATTATACCCCCTAATGATATTATTTTTCAAAAAGACATAAGTATCCCCTTCTAATGGTGTAAAGTATTTATTATACCTTTTCAATTTATAACAAATTCTTTGAACCAGGAAGAGTACAAATGTAGATTGCGTGAACCCTTTTTTTTTTTTTTTTTTTTTTTGGATGAGGTTCATCTGGGCCAGCTTACGCGCACCATGATTACTTCCTCCTTATTCATAAGGATCTGATTATACCCTGAGTAGGCATCCATGAAACTTAAAGTTTCATATCCTGCAGTCGCATCTATCAAGAGGTCAATCAGAGGCAACGGGTAGCAATCTTTTGGGCAAGCTTTGTTTAGATCCGTGTAGTCTGTACACATCCTCCACTTCCCATTCGCCTTTTTCACCATCACCACGTTGGCCAACCAAGTTGGGCACTCGATTGGTTCTATGAAACCAGAATTCTTAAGTTTTTCAACTTCGCTCCGAACGGCTTCATACTTTTCAATAGAGAAATTTCTTCTTTTCTGTATCACTGGTTTCGCCTTAGGGTCTATCCAGAGTTTGTGCTCTGCAATGGCCCGATCGATCCCGAGCATGTCCTCAGCAGACCATGCGAATACATCCTTATTCCGTCGAAGAAATAACTTCAACTCATCTTTAAACTCTTCCACTTGCTCGGACCCGATATAAGTAATCTTTTTCTCATCCTCGGTACACAGCTGGATTTGCTCCAGTTTCTCCACTGGTTCGGGCCTTTGCATCTCTGTCTCTTCCCGATCATCTCAAACTTCTATGGGGAGGGCAGTAACCTTCCTCGGACCCTCCTTGTCTTTTAAATAGGCAACATAACATTGCCGAGAGATCTTTTGGTCAGAGGAGACTTGACCAATTCCCATATCAGTCGGGAATTTTATCTTCAGGTGTTTTGTCGAAACAATAGCACCTATCTTGGATAAAGATGGTCGCCCGAGAATCATATTATAGGCTGGTAGTTCTCGAACCACCAAAAAATTGATTCGGACAGTTTGTTTCCTTAGGAAAACTTCCAATGGAAAGATCCAAGCCGAACCGATCCTTCCGCTACTGCAGATGACCCCCGCAAAGCCATATAGGTGTGTAGATGAAGGTTTCATCAAGTCCCGATCCACCTTCAATTTTTGATACACTTCGTAGGAAATTAGGTCAGCTGCTGGACCTCGTATCAATCAAAACTCTATGCACTTCCCGCCGTGCAATCTCTACCTTGATGACTATAGCATCATCATGAGGTAAACATACGTCTCTTTCGTCTTCCTCGCTAAAGGTGATAGAATCTTCACCGTTCAGCTTCTTCTGCTTCTGCGCCTCTCCGGCTCCAACAAATTTGGATTTGGTTTTTAGACTCCGGAATGATTCGGGCTCTGGACCCCCGAAGATGGTAAGGATCGGTGACCGAGTAGCAGCTTCAATCACCTCCTTGCCTTTTTTAGACTTCGGGGCCTCCCTCGATCGTTCTGAACTAACCGAACGATCCCTTTTTGGAGCAGCCGCAAGTGGCCCACGTGGCTCCTCCCTTCTCCTGCTAACAAAACTGGACAGATGTCCCCGAGATATCAATCTCTCAATATCCGCCTTCGATATGACGACAGTCATTAGTATAATGACCATAGTCCTTGTGGAATCGGCAATACTTTTCCCGATCCTGCTGCTCTCCGGGTTTCAAAAGAATTTTAGGCGGCCACTTCAAAATATTTTTTCTTTTGAGGATATTCAAAATATCAGCCCGAGGAGCATTCAATGGAGTGTACTCACTTCTACCGGGGGATCTTTGGCGCCAAGGCTGGGATTTTCCAACCCGATCGCGAACATTCTTCTTTGGCTTCTGCTTCGCTCAGGAGCCTTTTGTTCCTTATTGGAGACTTTATTATCTCCTTGGCGCGCATCTAGAATCTCCATGACTTCAGCTCGTTCTGCATCGCTGTACCAACTCAGCATAAGTCGTGGGTATATCTTGTAGTAATAACTCCAGGAGTTTCCGATTAGTGAGTCCTGTGAATAGAGCTGTTCTGGCTACTTGTTCGTCAAAGTTTTCTATCTCCATCGTCACTTTGTTGAATCTTTTCGAAACTCTCTCGATCGATTCGTTCTTTCCTTGTTTGACAAGAAACAAGGTTTCTTCCGTTTTCTTGACTCGTATCCCACTCTGGAATCGTCCTATGAATTGGCGCGCCAATTCGTCAAAGTTTACGATCCTTCCGAGAGGGGAGGTTAGAAAACCACTTTTGTGCTTGCTCCGATTAGAGATGAACCAAAAACCCCCATAAAATTTCATCGAATTACTCGAAACTGCCATGGTCTGTTGGTAATAGCTGATGTGAGCTGTTGGATCTCCGGAGCCATCGAATGTTGAGAAGCTAGGCAAACGGAAGTTATGGGGAAACCAATATCCCGCAATTGGTTCAGCAAAAGGAGTCTTCCGAATGACTGAGTAAATATCCTCAGTTATTCTTCCCTTAACCAACTGCCCTAACTTCTCATTGATGTTGGCCAATTCTTGACCAATCTGGGTCGGGTGATCTTCAGCAATATGATCACGACCTCGATTAACACGATCATCCCGTGCTACTCGATCATCACGAATAGCCCGTCCTTCCCGAACATTCCTCTCGTCACAAATCGCTCGATCATCACAAACGGTTCTTCGACGATGGGTGAGTGAGTTCTTACCCCCGTATCCAACCTTGTATTTGAATCAGTTGTACTCTCTTGCGGTCTGTTGAACCGATCGCCTCGCCTCGGTTGATCATCGATCCTCCGAAGTCCTCGGTCTCCTTCACAGAAATTCTGATCAACATTCCAGTCTTCAGCCATTCTCTGGTCACGTGGCAATGCACGTCTCCCTGAATCGCGTTGATCAAGCTCTTGTGGTAAAACCACTCGTCTGGTGAGCATGCGGAGTGCTTGGCTCACCTCCAAGAGTTGAATCTTTACCTGATCCAATTGATCTTGGATTGTATCAGGAGGAGGATTACGTCCTCCCTGGCCATTCACTCCAGGTATCTGAACATCGGAATTGCGTTGTGCAGCGGCTGCTGATCTAGTCACCATGGCTTTTCAAGTCGTTCCCACAGACGGCGCCAAATGATGCGTCCAAAATCTGCTCAGCCCTTGGATCTCCACGTGATATCCTGCAAAACGAAAGTGTCAGATGTGGCCCGACCGCTGGGGTCGGGAGTCCACCTCCGAAGGCTAAGTCAGTTGATGAACTTAATCACAAACGGCTCTGCTAGAAACACAGAGCTAATGAATGAAGAAACAGGAAAGGTGATCTAGATAGCAGATCGCTGATAGTCTAGGTCTATCAGTATGTATCTGAACCTGAGTCTCAGATAGTATTCTTTTTGATCGATTGATCCGTCCCTCACCTTGTATGGTAGTGAGGTTTATATAGAGTGTACCTTCGAATCTCCTTCGTTGGATGCACTCGAGCCTTCTTCGGGTAGTCGATGGATCCTATCAGTGAGATCCGTTGAGCGATAGACTTCTACTAGTTTGGGCTAGTAGAGGACTCCTGAGATAACCGTTAGGTTATGCTATAGTTATCCCTTTGATAATGATTATCCGCAGCCGTCAGTTTGAGTCTGCCATCATCAGGGTGATTACCCTAATCCATAAGTAAGATTAGGGCACGCTTGTAGCCGAATAAGCTTTCTTCTTCAGCAAGCCATCTTCCGGATCCGGTTCGCTCGGGAGCGATTCGGTTTTCTCCGTCTCGACCGGGGTCGAGGGTCGGACCAGGTATGAACCCGGTCTGATCATAAACTCTCCATATCAGTTAGTACTAAAAGCAAATAAGCAAAACACAGTAAGAACAAAAGACATTTCATAATTTTTATTTACCATTTAACTGCAAGCCTGTTTTTTGCAAAATAAAACTGCGCACGGTATCATGTAGCTAACGGGTCGATCTCAGGGGGATATACCACTTTGACTTAACCTTCTTAATGATAATGCGAGAGTGAGAAGAATACAAAATTTTAACTAATTGCTTAAACTAAATTAACGGATTTAAATAAGCGATCCTAGTACATGCATCTAACATGATTGAATTGGAAATAAAAATATAAATAGATGTAACATAACCATTCATCATCTAATAATGCATAAATAAGTAAAAACAAGAATAAAAATTGATATCAATAGAAAAATAAAATAAAAAAAATGGAGATGATTCGAGTGTCAACTCTAGATTGAAGGAAAGGGAGTTCAACTAAAATGACTTTGATATTGGACCATTTGCCAGAGCTTACAGTCCCCTGATTAGAGGAACAAATATAAAAGAAAAATTGGAGAAAGTAAATAACATAAAAGATAACAAAACAATAAAAAATAAAAAAAAAATAAAAAAAGAAAAAAAGGAACCTTAACCAAAGAGATGCGAGAGTGTAAGCATATTTGATAAGGACCCAAGGGGAAGGAAAACATTAAATAAATGCTAAAAGATAGTTAAGATTATAGAGGGGTAGACAGAAGCGGGAATGGAGGGGGAGAGAAGATTATTGATAAAAACTACGTACTTGCATCTCTTTGAATATTGAATAACCGACAAAAAAAAAAGAAGAAGAAGCCCTTAATCGATGGATTTGAATTTCAACCAACCCTAACATCTAGATCTAGAATGATCCAAATCTGCAGTTGTTAGACCTAGAGAAAAACAAATCCTCTTAAAACTTGAAACCTGAATCCAAAATTGATTATATTAATTGGAATAAAGAAAATACACTTGCATAAAAGAAACCAAACAACTTGAATAATTATTGCATTACATAAAAATAAAAAATAAAAATGGATCTAAACATTGAATCTAAAAACTAGAAACTCATCAAGAATTCAAAGAACAAGAGAATGCCTAAAAAACTAAAGAGAAAAGAAAATGTAACCTAAGACTAAGAGGCAAAGGTATTTATAGGAGATGGTGAATGGGGGTAGAAATAACAAAAGAAATAAAATAATAATGATAATTGAATAAATAGAGAAATAGGAGTTAAAAATAATAAAGAGAGGTGGAAAAAAAAAATCCTATTATGAAACGTGGAGAAGAAAGAGAGAGGGAAGAGGGGGAAAAAATATATATATATATATATGTATATACTGTGAAATGTTCTCTAATATGATTTTTTTTTAATCTTTAAACTTTTTTCCTACAATTTCATTTCTATTAATGGAAATTTAAATCTCGTTTAGAATTCCAACTATCAAATTTATTATATTTAATCATAATCATTTTATTTTATTTTTGAATCCCTAAACTTTCTCATAAAATTTCCATTCCTATTATTAGCAATTTTAATTTTAAGTTTTATTAGTTGGATGTTTAAATTTCTACAATTAATACTATTATTTCTAATCATAATCATTGATTTTTTTAATTAATTTATCATAAATTGAGTGTTTATCCCCAGATTTTTGAAATTTTAAAAATCTCTACATATTTTCCTAATTTTTTTCACTTTATGGGTACAAATGTCATTCTTAATCATAATATAATGGTTATCATTAAACCCCTAGTTTAATTTTAAGGAATTAAAAGTTAAATTCTAATTAAAAACTAACTCACGAATTGTTGTTGCTTCATGATTCTAGCATAATTTTTTTTTTTAATTTTATTTAGTTGTTCTTTCTTTCTCCTAAAATCTGACTCTCATAATAGCAATTTAAATCTCGTTAGAATTCAACCATTGATTTTATCAGATCTAATTATAGTCATTGATTTTTTTTTTAATCTTTAAACCTTTTTCCTACAATTTCATTCCTAGTAATGGAAATTTAAATCTCGTTTAGAATTTCAACTATCGATCTTATTATATTTAATCATAATCATTTTATTTTTGAATCCCTAAACTTTCTCGTAAAGTTTCCATTCCTATTAATAGCAATTTTAATTTTAAGTTATATTAATTGGATGTTTAAATTTATGTAATTAATATGATTATTTCTAATCATAATCATTGATTTTTTAATTAATTATTTAATTTATGATAAATTGAGTGTGTATCCCAAGATTTTTGAAATTTTAAAAATCCATACATATTTTCTTAATTTTTCTCACTTTATTAAAGACCATAACGGATCTGTTATGGTTTGAATTCAAGTTTTTAAATTTGAATTCAAGTTTTTAATTTTGAATTCAAATTTAAATATTGTAAACGAATCTTGTACAACAGTCCATGTTTATTTATAAATACTTAAGACTTACCTATCAAGGTAAGAAACCTACTTATGGAGCAAATTATCTTGATGGAGCAAATTATCTTATGTTGAGAGAACAATTAGAATCCATTTTTACTACCTGTGATCTAATGCATCATCTTGATGGTACTGCATCAATGCCACCCTCACACCGTCTCTTTCTTCTCATATTCTTGGTCTTCCAACAGCGAAAGATGTATGGGATTCTCTTGCACAACTTTTCCAACAACAGTCCACTGCTCAAAGGACTTATCTTCGCAATGAATTGCTGATGATCAATAAAGGAACAAGCACAATTACGGACTATCTTCACAAATTAAGTCCATCGCTGATTCCTTAGCGGCAATCAATGACAAGGTAAATGACTTTGACTTGATAGCATATACATTAAATGGTTTTGGTTTGGATTATCTCACTTTCATCATTACTGTGGAAAATATTACCCCACCCGTTACCTTTACCGACCTAAGGGCCAAACTACTTATTCATGAACAACGGTTACGCCGTGCCGTGGCTATGGGAACACCCAATCAATCTTAACTGATTCCCATTCCCCTACTGCATTACTTGTTACAGATCAGCCTAAATTTAATCGGCCTAATAATAGTATTAATTCCTATCCACCCAACAACCGAAACCCACCTAGATCTGATTTCCGAAATTCATCAAATGGCTCTCCAAGATCTCAAAATTCCTATAACCGACCAAACCAAAACACCTTTAATACTAATTCCTTCAAATGTCAAATATGTGTTAAGCAAGGCCATTCGGCCAATAGATGCTATTTCCGTTATGCCCAGCGCCGAAATAATCCTAATCCACCACTTCACATTCCTTATGCTGGCTTACATGGTACCCAAAATACCCAACAATTACACTACAGAATGATGCACAGTGGATACCGGATTCAGGTGCTACCAACCATATGTCATTTGATCCACCCATGCTACCCACTTACAAACCCAAAGGAGAAGATCAGGTTTCAGTTGGTGATGGTAAGAAACTCCCTATAACTCATATAGGCTCCTCAACTTTGAAAACAAATTTAAATCATTTATCTCTTAATGATATACTAATAGTTCCCTATTGTCAAAGAATTTAATTTCCATTTCTCAACTTACATCTGACAATAATTGTTCTGTTGAATTTTTTCCATGGGGTTTCTGTGTTAAGGATTTGGAGTCAGGCATCACTCTACTGAAGGGTCCAGTCAAAGATAAATTGTATTCTTTCTCGGCCAATGCTGTCCCTCCTTTGGCTATTTATGGAAATAAAGCTCCTTCTGATATTTGGCATCGCCGGCTTGGTCACCCTTCTTCTGCAGTATTTACTCATTTGAGAAATAGTGTCTTATTTAATTCCTTTGAAACACTTAGATCCAATAAAATTTGTGACGCTTGCCAACTTGGCAAACATCACAAATTACCCTTTTCTATTTCAGTTAGTAGAACTACTCAACCTTTACAGCTTATTCATTGTGATTTGTGGGGTCCCACTAAAACTTTGTCAATTAGTGGATTCAATTCATATATTATTTTTGTTGATGATTTTTAGTTTATTTACTTGGTTTTATCCTCTGCGATTTAAATCTGATGCAATTCATTGTTTCAAGCATTTTAAAAATATGGCTGAAAACTTGCTTTCTACTTCTATTAAAATTTTTCAAAGTGATGGAGCCTTAAAGTTAACAAGGGGGAGCTTTCAAAAACTATCTTGATGAATGTGGCATTGTATTCAGGATTTCATGTCCTCATACTCCAGAACAAAATGGAGTTTCAGAAAGAAAACACGACACATATTACGAGAGATGGGTTTATCTCTTCTATTCCAAGCTCACATGCCCAAAGCATATTGGTTAGAAGCCTTTACTGCTGCTGTCTATTTAATAAACCGGTTACCAACACCAGTATTGCAGAGAAAATCTCCTCATGAAGCATTGTTTGGCTTCAAACCAGATTATTGTTTATTAAGAGTTTTTGGCTGCCTTTGTTACCCCAACTTGACACCCTACAGAGAAGACAAATTATCGCCAAAGTCTAAGGCTTGTGTCTTTCTTGGTTACAGTCTCTATCACAAGGGTTATAGATGCTTAGATAGGGACACTGGCAAGGTATATTTATCCAGACATGTTATTTTTGAAGAAAAGGAATTTCCCTTTTCAAATCCCCCATCACATCAATCATCAAACAAACCACCAGTCGAACTTATTTCTCTACCTGTTTTCATCCCACACACCCCACCAAATGTGCCTCCACTCACTTCATATTCTTCTTCACCTATTTCAAGCACCCAACCATCACAAACAACCCCTACAACATCATCACCAGCCATATCAATGGAAAATCCAACCCACGATGTTAATCAATCCTCATCAACAATAGACCAATCACAGCCCCAACCATCTCATCCTATGATTACTAGGAGTAAAACCAATTCCGCCAAACCAAAACCCCCTCTCTCTTTACTCACTATTAGACACCCAATACCTCAAATCTTTCTTACCACCATCTCCAACATCCCAACTGAACCTAAAACCTACAAATCAGCCTCAAAACACCCAAAGTGGATTGATGCAATGCAAAAAGAATACAAAGCCTTGATAGACAATCAGACTTGGAACTTGGTGCCTTATTCCAAGGGTATGAATATTGTAGGCTGTAAGTGGGTGTACAAGATCAAGACAAAAAGTGATGGTTCCATTGAGAGATACAAGGCACGCTTAGTTGCCAAGGGGTTCAACCAGCAGGCAGGAGTGGACTTTCATGAAACATTTAGTCCAGTTGTAAAGCCAGCCACCATTCAGACAGTATTAACCGTTGCACTCTCAAAGTCATGGCCAATACATCAACTTGATGTGAAAAATGCCTTCTTGAATGGCAACTTAGTAGAAGATGTTTACATGGAACAACCACAAGGGTATGTTTCCACATCTAAACCAACCCATGTTCGTCATCTACGAAAAGCAATTTATGGTCTCAAGCAAGCTCCACGAGCTTGGTTTCACAGATTCAAAACATACCTACAAGGAGAAGGTTTCAAGCAAAGCGTGGCAAATTCTTCCATGTTTACACACAAAACCCAAGGTACAATGATAGTATTGCTGTTATATGTAGATGATATAATATTGACAGGAGCCAATGAAGCTACAATTCAAGAGGTTATTCAAAGCCTGAGCAAAGAATTTGCAATGACAGATTTGGGACACTTGCATTACTTCTTGGGAATTGAGGCTAATCGAAGTTCAGATGGTCTTTTACTCACTCAAAGTAAATACTCCATTGATTTATTAACGTCTACAGGAATTGAAACTTCAAAGCCATGCACAACCCCAATTGCTGTTGGAACAAAGTTATCATCAACAACAGGTTATTCCCTACCTGATCCAACACCATATAGACAATTAGTAGGAGCCTTACAATATCTGACGATCACTAGACCAGATATCTCCTATGCAGTCAATCAAGTGTGTCAGTTCATGCAATCTCCCACAGAAGATCATCTACAAACAGCAAAACGTATTTTACGTTATGTCAAGCACACTATTGGTGCTGGTGTTCTCTCGAAACCAACCCAACTTTCTTTCATAGCTGCTTACACTGATGCAGATTGAGCAGGATGTCCAGACACACGCCGATTAACTAGTGGGTTTTGCACTTTTCTTGGGGATAATTTGTTATCATGGTCTTCCAAGAAACAACCTACAGTATCTAGATCAAGTACGGAAGCTGAGTACAAATCCCTTGCTGTCACAGCATCTGAATTACTATGGATTTCTTATGTTCTACGTGATTTGCAAGTACAACTTCCAAGAGGAATGGATATTTATTGTGATAATGTGTCTGCAACACAAATGGCTGCAAATCCAGTGCTACATGCTCGCACAAAACATATAGAAGTGGACTATCATTTTGTCCGAGACTTGGTTCAGAACAGCACCATAAAAGTGCACTTTGTTCGGTCAGATGATCAAATTGCAGATGTGTTTACTAAGGGCTTAACATCACAAGCTTTCTTCAAGCATAGAGACAAACTCTTGTACCTGCCAATGCAGAGTTTGAGGGGGATGAAAGACCATAACGGATCTGTTATGGTTTGAATTCAATTTTTGAATTCAAGTTTTTAATTTTGAATTCAAATTTAAATATTGTAAACGAATATTGTACAACAACCATGTTTATTTATAAATACATAAGACTTACCCATCAAGGTAAGAAACCTACTTATCAAAATTAGAGTTTTTCTTTGCATTCTTTCACTTTATGGGTACAAATGTCATTCTTAATCATAATCTAATGGTTATCATTAAAACCCTAGTTTTAATTTTAAGGAATAAAAAGTTAAATTCTAATTAAAAACTTACTCTCATCCATTTGCTCTTGCTTCTTAATTCCAGCATAACTTTTTTTTTTTTAATTTTATTTAGTTGTTCTTTCTTTTTTCTAAACCCCTAGTTTTAATTTTAAGGAATAAAATGTTAAATTCTATTTAAAACTAACTCACGATCCAAGAATTTCTCCCTATATTCTCTCTCATATTTCCATTCCTATTTATTCTCTACAATTCAGAGGAATCTACAATAGCAGTTAGAAGCAAACTTGAATACCCTCAAAGATATTCCCCAAATCTCATTATGTTGACACAAAAAATCCTAAAATTTTGAAACAAAGAGCATCACTAACCAATTCTGAAAAACGAATCCGAGCCAAAGCCTCACTAAGTCGTATTAGGCTCTCAAGCTGCCTAGCAGTTGCAGTTATCACCTGTTGAGGAGTGAGGACATGGGAAACATGCTCATTGGAGGATGTAAGAAAGCATTGCAAATTCTGATCAAGAAGAATAGGTTAAAAACAAAAAAGACATGGTCAAATTTCGTACCTTGTTGTTGCTACTTGGAAAGTTGTCTCTTTTCGTCAAATCAACATACCCTCTTGTTAATTCCTCTGCAGCTTCATCAGATAATTGTGGATGAATGTGCATTCTGGCATAGCTCACGTAGGCAATTAATGTACGTAGGAAGGTCTAAGACATCCTGCACGGTGCTCTGCATGCAGACTTTTCAACATGCCATTAGATCTCTTACAGGCAAACGCAGTATTGGCAATCATCATACCCCAGGATTTTCGAAGTGCAAAGCAACAATATGCTTTGCAAGACGCCTATTAGTTTGTTCATTGGCCTTGTCAAGAACTGAAAATGATAACATGAATCCATTAATCCCATCTTTGGGCTACTGTTTTGTGCAAACTTTTTCTCCTGATATCATTCATTTCTCCCTGCTGATTTCTGTAAATTTTTTTCATCTTTTAACATGAAACCAGTCAATCTGATAATTAAGGTCAAGTTCATCTTAGACTTTTTTTTTTGGTTGGGGGCAATTGGAGCTGAAATGTGTGCAAATTCTCACCATACAAAATATAATATAAAAAAGTGTGCAATGCACAGAACTCCACTACATTGTCTAGAAGCTCATAATGTATGCAACCTTACCCAGCATCTGAGGCTGTTTCACAGAAACATTATCATCGCACCAATGCTTGCAATATAATAATAAATAAATAAAACTAAAATTGTGGTCAACCCATTTACAAAATTTTGGAATCTTCTTTTATTGTTGTAATTAATCCTGAATCTTTGTAATAATGAATTGGTATTTCAGTTGAAATTACATTGCACTTAGTTCCGGTCGCATGCGTCTAGTAGAATTTTTACAAGTTGCATCAGCCATGAATAATAGAAATACAAAATCAGGATGCTTCTGATCTTACAGAAGAAACTTGAGGAATGCGCCAAGGCCTGGGTTGTTCCAGAGTCATAGGAAGAACGAAAACAAAAAGACAACAAATGGACATGAGAATGTTTCATTAAAAGTGAAAGGCAAGTATCATCACCTCAGAATCGCTTCAATTTTGTAAAAATTCGCTTCGGCCGTAAAATCTGGAAGAACATCAGGACTGTTGGTAATACATCAAAAGTAATTCAATTCAATTAATTGATGGGGAAAAAATTCCTTACCTGGATTTGCTTTCCCTTACTTGAAGTATTCACAGCGGAAGTCTAGATCCACGTCCTCGTTCCACCACCAAAGATTTACCGGCGAGATTCCTCAGTCACAGGGAAAGGGAATAATATCCACAACCCAAATGCCGTGGATTAATGGAATGAAGATCAAATACAAGCAAAGAAGAAAATCTAAGCCTGCGATTCTAAGAGAGAGAGAGAGAGAGAGTGGAGCCGCCGTTTCTCAGAGATTCGCTCATGCGAATGAATCACTCCGTTACTTGCTCACTAATGCGGTGGTTACCAAAATATATAACCCTATTTTGTAACCGCCCTAATAGTGAGTTTCCAATATTGCCCTTGGGCATTTAATTTATTAATCAAATTAATAAATTCCAACAGCTCCCACTTGCACAAGGGCAAGTGTTAATCTTTCAATGTGTCCCAGACACACTTGTATATCCCAGATATACACATTCAATCTCTCTGCTATGTATCCCAGATACATAGACATCTTGTGTCCCAGACACACATGCATATCCCAGATATACATATTCAATCTCTCTGCTATGTATCCTAGATACATAGACCTCGTGTCCCAGACACACATGCATATCCCAGATATACATATATATTGATCTCTTCATTATGTATCCCAGATACATAGACCACCTCGTGTCCCAGGACACTAATATCCACAAGTCATACTGGCAAAATGGGTTGTGCGACCGGTGATATACACACACGCGTGAGCCCCAAACTAGAAACCTTCCCGGAAGGCCAGAATGGCACATCACTCATAAAAATAAATCAAATAAGCATTAGTATAACACAGTGTCCTAGGTTTATTCAAACTCACCTGACTAAAGGTATCTCGATCCCTCTGAGAGATCACCTTCTTGTCCTTAAAATGTTCACTACTTTGTAACACATACGGTTGGCGCCGACAAACACTTTTTAGGGTGCAGTTGAATCAAACCTTTCCTTTCGCCCCAGACCATCACTACACTTAGGATTGACTCCTTTCCCGGTAGTGCCCCTTTAGGTCGAATCAATCATGACCATAGGTAACACCCCAAAGTAGCCACATCAACCCTTCGTTTCATGATGTCGTCGAAAGTCACTAAGAACACTAATGGACCATAAGGTCCAGGACTCACACAATGAGAGGAGCGAGGGATCCATCCTCTCATTTCCAATGATCGCTAAGCACACATAGTATGATATATGTGCTATGGTGGAGCATTCTATATACAATAGAACGTATGTCCATCTCAACACCATACGGGTCTTAGTCCAGTCGCAACCCCTTGCGCCTAACCCGAGTTTCTTTATTGTCGCCACCCTAGCGCCACATAAAGTACTCGCACCTGGCTCCTATAGGCAACATGAATAGTGGGAACATTCATGTCGATTCTCTTCACAATAGAGAAACTCATCTTGATTCCAAATCAAGGTGACATCATGATTATGAATTGACCTACACAAAGTCATTCACAATCCGTCTCATCTCTGCTCGCCTCCAAGGCGCCAGAGGCGAATGCTCGTGTGAGTGAGCCATTCTCTTGCCTATTGACATATGTTGTTTTATGCTAGAAGAAACACAATCACACAGAAAGTGAATAATAAAAATGCTGGAATGAACTCATATTATTCATTAATAAGAAAGTCTCAGTACAAAAATAAGTCACAATCTACGCAAGCCCAAGGATTTCACATGAGAAATAAAAACATCCTTGGCTATAGGTTTGGTAAGAGGGTCAGCTACCATCAAACTAGTAGAAATGTGCTTAAGTACAACTTTCTTTCTTGATGTAATGTCTCTAACAAAGTGATATCTCAACTGTATATATATGTTTGGTCTTCCCATGATACTTGGGGTCCTTGACATAGCTAAGAGCTGCCGTACTATCACAATAGACAAGGGCAGCCTCTTTGGATGTCATCACAATCCCAGTATGTCGAAGGAATCTCCTCAACCAAACAGCCTCTTGAACCGCAGCGGAGCATGCCACATACTCTGCTTCCATGGTCGAGAGGGATATACAAGCCTGCTTCTTGCTACACCATGAAATGGCCCCGCCATTCAGCAAGAAAGCATATCCGAGAGGTTGATTTGCGCTCATCGATGTCTCCAGCCCGATCGGCATCACTATAGCCAACTAACCGCAAATCCGATCCTTGGTAACACAACATGTAGTTACTCGTTCCTCCGAGATATCTCAATATCCTCTTGACTCGCTTTCCAGTGCTCTATGCCCGGGTTTGATTGGTATCGACTAACCAAACCCACTTGCATAACAAATATCCGGCCTAGTACACATCATAGCGTACATAAGGCTACCCACTGCACCTTGGAATATGGAACTCTTTCCATCTTGGTTTTCTCCTCTGGAGTCTTAGGACCCATATCAAGGCTCAAATGCAAACCCTTCTCCATTGGAGTATCAATTGGTTTGCGGTTGTGCATCTGGTATCTCATCAAGACATTGTCAATATAGGTCTCTTGAGATAAACCCGGTAATCTCTTTTGCCTATTTCTGACAATCTTGACACCAAGCACATAGCTTGCTTCACCCATGTCCTTCATATCAAATACGGAGGACAACCATTTCTGAATGGTTTCCAATAGCTCCTTGCTATTGCTAGCCATAAGTATGTCATCTACGTACGGTGTCGAATGACATAATTATTATCGAGATCTCTTGGTGTAAACACAGTGGTCTTCCTCAAGCATGGAAAAACCATTTTCCATCATAGCTTGGTGGAAGCGCACATTCCACTGTCTAGATGCTTGCTTTAAGCCATATATGGACTTCTTAAGCTTGCATACTTTGCGCTCAAGTCCATGTGCTTCAAAGCCTTGAGGTTGATCCATATAGATCTCTTCCTCAAGTTCTCCATTGAGAAAAGCAGTTTTTACATCCATCCGATAAAGCTCCAAGTCCAACCGAGCAACAATGGCTAGTATGAGGCGAATTGAGGCAAACCTAACCACAGGGGAAAAAGTTTCCTCATAATCAACGCCCTCTCGTTGGGTGTAGCCCTTAGCCACTAAACGAGCCTTGAATCTCTCAATAGATCCATCCGCCTTTCTTTTGATCTTGAGAACCCACTTGTTCCCAATCGCCTTTCGGCTCGGCGGCAAGTCAACCAAGTCCCAGGACATGATTAACTTTCATCGACTCCAACTCTTCCTTTATTGCTTTTAACCATTCCTTTGAGCTTGACCCCGCAAGAGCTTCCTGCACGCTCTTTGGTTCATGCTCATCGACTGAAATCATCTCACAATCGATCTCTTCAGGAGTTACCATGTAGGCTTCATCCTCTATGTCGAAACGTCGACGAGGAACTAGCCCGCGCCTACTACGGCGCAAGTGCATGTCAGATTGCTCACCGTCTAAGGTAGCTATCACATCTGCACTCCCACTCCCACTAGGATCTTCTGGATGAACCCCAGGTTCATTATCCGAGAATCTGAATCCCTGGAGTGACAAGACCACTATCTTGTATCTCAAAGAATTCCGATGATTCTTTGTTAACTCCTGAAAGAGATGGAAAATCATTCTCCAAGAATGTTGCATCCCTAGACTCAAGTTCCGTTCTCCTCTCATTCTCATCTAGTCCAATGAAGACATGGCCCTTTGAGGGTTCAGAATATCTCACAAAGATACACTTTCTTCCTCTGGGTCCAAGCTTTCCATATTGGTGAGAAGTAGAGTGAACATATGCTGCACATCCCCATGCGCGCAAGTAACTCAAATCTGGCTTCCTTCCGGTCCACAACTCATATGGTGTGGAAGGAACCGATTTGGTTGGAACTCTGTTGAGGATATAGGCCGCGATCAGCAAAAAGCATCTCCCCAATAAGAGATGGGTAGATGTGCCTGCGCCATCATGGATCTCACCATGTCTAGCAAGGTTCTATTCCTCCTCTCGGCAACCCCATTTCTTTGTGGAGTCCCTGGAATAGTAAGTTGTCTAGATATCCCCTTTTCATCACATAACCCTTTGAACATATCGGAGAGATACTCTCTACCTCTATCCGTTCTAAGAGTTTTAATCCTTTTATCTAAGCGATTCTCAACCAAGCTCATGAATTTCTTAAAACATTCCAGAGCTTCTGACTTATGAGAAATTAGATAAATGTGACCATACCTTGTATAGTCATCTATGAATGTGATGAAATATGACTGTCCTTTTCTAGTATGCACATTCATGGGTCCACACACATCTGAATGGATAAGTTCTAAAGGAAGAGAGGCTCTCAAAGCCTTTTTAAATGGTTTTCTAGTTGCTTTTCCTGCTAGACATGACTCACAGGTTGGCAAATCAGATAGTGAACCTTGGCCTAAGAGACCTTCTCTTGCCAACCTTGTTCATCCTATCTAAGCCAATATGTCCTAGTCTAGCATGCCACAAATTAGAATCAATACACACGGTATTTTGGCAAACAAAAGCATTACTAGAATTAAATGAATAATCAATTGTATCCAATACAATGAAACCATTATCAAGAAAACCATAACCATAAACTGTATCACCCAGAGATACAAAACCAAAGAATTGTTTTCAAATACAATTCTAAAACCATGTCTTAAAAGATAAATAACAGAAACAAGATTTCGCCGAATGTCTGGAGCATACAACACATCATGGAGTAACAGCGTCTGGCCACCTCGCAAAACTAATTTGCATGTGCCTATGCCATGAACCTCCACGCTTGAGCTGTTCCCCATCGTTATCCTTTTGCTTCCTCTTGGAATACGACGGTATTCCACGAAGCTCGAGCGTTCCCTTGTTATGTGTTCTGTCGCACTCGAATCAACAATCCACAAAGGACTTAGTTCAGCAAGCATAGTAGAACTTGTTACATAACAAGATGAGGTATAACACACAGTACATACCTCTTGCTCAGTGCAATCACGAGCAAAATGACCAAGCTTTCGGCACTTGAAGCAAATCAAAGCTGATTTCTTCTTGCCAGCACTAGTCCCCCTTGAACGCTTGGGCCCACTCTTGTTTTTGTTCCCACCCTGGTTACTTTGCTTGGACCGCTGAGGTTGAGCTTTCTCTCTCTTGCGCTTGAAGCCTGCACCCTTACTAGTGCTGGCTTCAGCAGCAAATACCATCGATTTGAGGGGTATCGGCCAACATCCGATCCTCATCAAGCTCAAGGTGCTTGGCGGCTTGATCGAAAGTCTTGACCTCATCGGCATGAGTCAAGAAGATATTCATATGCTCCCAAGTCTTTGGCAATGACCTGATGACTGCGGAGACTTGCTCCTCATCAGTCTTCTGGCGCCCACATGCGCTCAACTCACTAATCATGTTAGACATGATGGTTATATGCTGCCTCATGGTGTGACCCTGGCGCATCTTATAACCGTCAAAAGTGAGTCCGAGCTGGCGGCCTCTTGTGGTGGAAGTCCCTCCATACTGGAACTTCACAACCTCCCACAAAGACTTTGCGGTCCTATGCTTCTCATAACGAAGCATCGGGTCATCCCTCATGGAGCTCGGGATTGTAATCCTGGCTACCCGGTCTTTCCTCTTCCAAGCATTGTATATATCAAGGTCCACTGCGATCTTTGTGCAGTGGTACCTTCCTCAGGTGGGTTCATGGTCTGGTTTATGGTCTCTAGCATATCCTGCTCTTCCAGGAGATATTGCACCTTTCGGTGCCAGAGGTCATAATTCCTCTCATTCAGCTTATCTCCTTTAGTGAGGTCAGCAACAATGCTCTTGGTAGCAGCCATTTTTCTAGAGATATTACATACAAGAATGAGTTCAATAAATCTAGCATAAAACACAACTCATGCAACAAAAATCACACTAGCATAGTCAACCTATGGGATAAGCACTTAAACCAAAAGAGATGCTAAAAAAACATTCAATCAAATTCTCATGCAAACCCACATAGACTTATACACTAACTTCATTCTGTGCAAGAAACATGATTGATAGACCCATAAATAAAAAAATAGTTTTATTAAAATAAAACATGCAATCATGTTAAAGCTATGAGGTGGTTCACACAGAACACTTCTACCTCATTAGCTCCCACTAGGCCCCAATAGGCCCTCAATGCCCAAACATCACACAGATTGTCGGGCCATTGGTGTCCAGTAAGTTAGAAACACATTCTGAACTGGACAGACCAATATCCAAAAAAATCCATCTCCCAGACGGACTGCCGTCGCCCCAGGAATTCGAATTCCGTCTGCCTTTTTATGCCCGGGCGGATGACCGTCTGCCCAGACGGAAATTCCGTCTGGCATTCTGTGATCAGACGGATGACCGTCTGCCCAGACGGAAATTCCGTCTGGCATTCTGTGACCAGGCGGATGACCGTCTCCGACGGATGGCCGTCTCCCAGGCGGAAATTCCGTCTTTCCGTCGGTCACCTGTGACCACTCTGATAATAGACGGACGACCGTCTGGTCAGACGGTCGTCCGTCTGGTCCACAGTGACCAAAAAACGGCGATTTTTTAATTTTTCTTGAACGAAATTTTTCAAAAAAAACAGTAAAACACGTTTTTTCACTCAAAAAATCATCCAAAAACACATGAAAAAAATCCAACAATAAATTTTTAAACAAAAAATTATCATCATGGATTATCAATTCATGCAAATCTCCATTAGGGAAATCCACAAGGATCTCCCACTCGGATCCGAATCAAAATTAAAAGGTTTCCAAAAACCCTATCAATTCTCCCATGGGTTTCGTATTAAACCCTTGATCCTCCCATTGGATCCATACAATAAAATTAAACAATGGGGATGAACAATAAACGTGGGAACCAATGGCTCTGATACCAATGTTGGTAATACATCAAAAGTAATTCAATTCAATTAATTGATGGGGAAAAAATTCCTTACCTGGATTTGCTTTCCCTTACTTGAAGTATTCACAGCGGAAGTCTAGATCCACGTCCTCGTTCCACCACCAAAGATTTACCGGCGAGATTCCTCAGTCACAGGGAAAGTGAATAATATCCACAACCCAAATGCCGTGGATTAATGGAATGAAGATCAAATACAAGCAAAGAAGAAAATCTAAGCCTGCGATTCTAAGAGAGAGAGAGAGAGAGAGATGGAGCCGCCGTTTCTCAGAGATTCGCTCGTGCGAATGAATCACTCCGTTACTTGCTCACTAATGCGGTGGTTACCAAAATATATAACCCTATTTTGTAACCGCCCTAATAGTGAGTTTCCAATATTGCCCTTGGGCATTTAATTTATTAATCAAATTAATAAATTCCAACAAGGACGCAATATTCCTCCATCAAAATTTCGCAAACAAATTGAAAACAGAAAACGATCACAACCCCCCACAAACAACGAAAAATGAGACACCATAGTTACCTGGGGAGCTATGAGCTCTTATAAACCAGAAGAAATGTAGAAAGGTTTCTCGCATTCTTCTTCCGAACGCTGAACAGTGAAACTTGAGAAACCTTGAGTTTCGGTTCGGTTCGCAACAACATTGGACTGAGAAAAGGAGATTCATTGAAAACAGAGAATTGAGGTCTGACTGTCTGAGTACGCCCGATGTCGCCATTGCTGAGGTAGTCATGCTTGATCTTACAAGGCTCGATGAAGCAATACAACGGCACTTCGACACCTACTATACAGTGATTCAGTGTAGGCTAGATGAGAAATTCTTCGATGCAGAAATTTTCTGACGCTTATGTTGATACAATAGTTGAAAAAAGGACTTACAGTAAATGTAAAACCTTTCTAAAATATCAGGATATCAACTTCGAAGACTAATCAACAGAGTACCACAAAGTGAAAAAAATTGATATGAACGTCAATGAGAGAATTCAGGAAGTCGTGTACGATTATAGGATTACCTTCACCACAGGGGGATTTATGGGTAGTGATGTGGAGAACTTTGGTGGGCATCCTCATTGGACCCTTAACTTTTAGCCGCTTATCCTTGGCTCCACGGATATAGCCCTAGGGAGTGAGAACCAAGCAAAGAGCAACCTTTCTCGAGATTTTTGACGTTCTTAGAAGAAAGAGTAATCTTGATACGGTGAGCCTTCTCTTGAGGTTCCTCCTCACCAATTTTCCCAGGCTTCGATGGTGCGTACGTCATAATTTCATTCGTTGCTTACTTTTGCTTCACTGTGGAGGGGTTTCTTCTGCATCGTCACCTTCTCCACCCTCCGAAGACTGTGCATCGTCCGTCGACGTGGGGTAGGGAGGAAGACAACAACTGAACGAAGGTTAACCATTTGGAAATGCTCATGATTTAGTTAATAGCTTGAAAATTTAAATCTTGTTTAGTTATTTTGGACAAATTACATTTTTAATATTCTTTTTTATGACTTAAAGGTTTAATAATTTTAGAAGGTAGGGGTGTTTTGGGAAGTGAAATGAATTTGGGGTTTTGTCAGCACACGATTTAGTTAACTGTTTGGAAATTTAAATCTCGTTTAGTTATTTGACAAATTACATTTTTGGATAATCTTTTTTGATGACTTAAAGGTTTAGTAATTTTAGAAGGTAGGGATGTTTTGGGAAGTGAAATGTAGTCATCCTCCCTCAGTTCGTGCTATTATAATAGTAGTATGATATATATATACACACACTCCACCAAAACAGAATCAAGAAGTGTAAATCACAATTTTATATTGTCTTTCAAGGAAATATTAAAATAATCCTTTTAGATTGGAGGTAAGGATCAAATGGTCATGGGTTCAACTCCCACTGTAGTAAGCTTGCTATGATATCTTCAATAAGTATTTTATAATTTACTGTAGAATTTTTCATTAGAGCACTGACTATAGCTGGTTAGAGTTTCTGTTGGCCAATGCTTTTATTGATTGTTTGCCATGCATTATCCATGGATATCTTTTATTCGGGGAATAAACCATGATTTCTGCCCAATCCCGACCGAAACATAATGAAGGTAGCTGAAAAATGTCAAGAATTAAATTTCCTAATAAGTTGGTATTTTTCTAATTCTTTTATATGGAGTTTAGATTCTTCATTATTCTTTGGGGGTATATTTAACTTATCATGTGTTAATTTTATGTTTTGGAATAATAGTTTCTAATTTACATATTATTTTATATATCTCCCAGTGTTTTAGAAGATTGTCATTGCTAATTATTTCTATTTTCTTTAAATTTCTTATAACTTGTTGAATATCATTATTTTGTTCTATACTATAATATAAGCTTTCTTGTTATTAAGTTTTCTAAATTTGTTAATTTTATTTAGCAAAAAGAAGGAGAATAGTTACTAAGATTTATAGATTATAAAAAGAATCATACAAAGGTACAGATACAGATGATAAATAAGAACATGGACAATAAGCTAAAAGACATTGAAATAGAGCATAAAAAATTATTAAGGAAATCATCATCAATAATGAGGCTATCTAAACTAGAATTATTATATTTACAAATAAAACTAATAAATGAAAAGAAATTAACCATAGATGAATAATTATATTGTGATCACAATCAAGAGCTTAAGAAAAGAATTATAAACACAAATAGTACTTATACTCAAGAAGAAATTGAACATTTACCTACACCCTTTTCAGAATATAATATCTACACAGCATTGGATCTTTATTAAAATCAAAATATGCTTCAGAAATAAATAATCAATTTATGCATGGATCAGTTGGAACACATAATCCTTATGTGCCATCAACATCTAACTAAATAACAATTGCATAAGGAGCTACTCAATATTCAATGAAAACTAACTCATCTACAAATCTTCCTAGACAACCATACAAAAATACAGGAGCAAGAAGATATAGTTTTGAAACCCAAACTCTTAGAAACCCTCAATATAAATCTAGAGGAAAAAGATTTCCTACTCACACTCAAATCCATTTACAAGAAGCATGAACAGGCAAAATATTAAACCTTATAGCACATAATCCTCAATTATGGCAAAGTGCTATAGATGCTTGGAAATTTGTAGTTAACTTATACATTTTCAGTAGATGGGACCCAGAGACATTAACACCAGAAGAAATGTTTGCTAGATTAGAAGCATACTTAAGAAGATCAGTAAAAGCATTATAGAAAAGATTTAAGGTTGAATTACCAGATCCTTATAGACAAATGCTTAATATAGGTAATAACTCATATAATTATTTGAATCTCTAGGGTAATTAAGTTGAGGAATAGATCCAAACTTTGGCATATTAGATGAATAGAGAGAAGCCATAAAATCATTAGAACTCAGATTATAATTATATAAAACCTTTTTTAAATGATTATCCATATTATACTATAAAATTTGGAAACAACTTTAATGAAAAAATAGGAAATAAGTTATTCCTAAAATTACTAGGAATATTAAGAGAACAAATACAATATGCTTGGGAAAATGAATATAATTCTTGGACACCTGAATTAAAGGCCACACCAGATAATAAAAACATAGGAAAAAATATATATATATATATATATATATATATTTTATTATGACATATTGCAAAAATATGTGTTCCTAAATATTAGCACAAAAAAAACTTAAAGCAAACATAATTTCTGTGATAACATATATGTATCACAACAGTATAATCAAAATATCCCTTTTCATAAGACTCTACATAAACAAAATAAAACAAAAACACAACTAAGCCAACCTAGGTGAAGAATAATCCAAAAGAAAAATTATACCTTAAAACAATCTACAAATAAAAAACCAATTTTAAGTCCTCAAAAGCATGTTAGAAGATTTAATCCTCGGAGAACGTATAGAACAACACTCAAATGTTATGCTTGTGGTGAACTAAGATATTTTAGTAATAATTGTTCCAAACTTCCAAATACATATACTAAACAATCATATCTAGTACAAAATACTAAAGACATTATTAGAAATAGACAAAGATTTCTTAGATTTAGAGAATATATAGCAGACAATCCCCTAAAAGTGAATCAGAATATGATGAAGAATTAGAAAAATCAATTCCTCCCCCATTATATCTATTCATATACCTGATGAATTTGGATATTGAATGAAAGTGTCTAAATCATAGGTGGAAATAAGAAAAATATGAATATGCCTTGTAAAGAATGTAAATATTATCCTTCATTAAAATATAGATACAAATGTTATCATTGTTTTGCAAAAATCTGCAAAATTTGTTTAGAAAAACAACCTTTACCACAAACAGATATACCTATTACTTCCATACCCAATATTCCCACTAATCTTTCTACAATGGAAATATTGACAAACAACAATGATATCAATGTTATCATTGTTTTGCAGAAATCTACAAAATTTGTTTAGAAAAACAACATTTACCACAAACAGATATACCTATTACTTCCATACCCAATACTCCCACTAATTTTGAACAAATTGATAGTATAATAAATAAAAAATTAAATAACTTAAAAACTAAAATTGACAAACAACAAGATAATTTAAATAAAAGATTTGAAAGATTTCTTCACAAATTCAATATAATGATGGATACTCTAATCACTCGATTACAACCTCAACACCCTTGTTCAATCAGAATGTAAACAAAATACTCCTCCGAATTCAAAATTTCAATGCTCTCTAGACTTAAGTACAAATGATTTGTTAGTCAATTTCCAATTAAAATTAAAACATTCCAACAAAGAAATATATCTTAGAAACTAAAATTGACAAACAACAAGAAGATTTAAATGAAAGGTTTGAAAGATTTCTTCAGAAATTCAATATAATGATGGATACTCTAATCACTCGATTACAACCTCAACTCCTTTGTTCAATCAGAATATAAACATAATACTCCTCCCAATCCAGATTTTCAATGCTCTCTAGACTTAAGTAAAGAAGATTTGTTAGTCAATGTCCAATTAAAAATAAAACATTCCAACAAAGATTTTCTCTCCATTTCTCTCTCTCCTTCTCTGCGTGCTGATATCACAAATCCTCTCTCTAGTCCTCCAACTTTATATTGGTGAGATTGTTTGTTGGAGTGGAAGCCTCAATCGCCTGTGTTGGTAACTTCTTCTTCAAAATCTTGCTTCTCTTTGACTGAATCAGTGTTTGATTACATTCTTTGTAACATCTCAAAATCTAAAACCCAGTTTCTAAACCTAACCCAAATGATTTGGGTGAAATCCTGTATTTTTTTGAAAACCCTGGATTTTTTTGTTAAAACCATGTGTTTTTGGTTCTCTTTTCACTATGGCCTAGTGATGGTTATCCTCAAAATTTCTGCGGTTACATGATTGGAGTTAGACAACCTGAATCTAACCAAAATCTTAAATGTTTAAAACCTTCATAATCTCATAAGTGTGAAGATCAAATTTCTTAAAATCTTCTACGTCTGATTTTATCTTGGTCATCACAAATTTTTATGCTGGCACTTCGTCTGATTTTAATTTTGATTTTTCCTATGGTTTAGCAGACATCAAATCTTCCAAAAACTGGATTTTGATATTCTTCAATGAACTAGACTTATCCTATCAAAGTCTAAACATTGACAGGACTACTAATGCCTATCAAATGAAGAAATGAGACTTAGATGTAGTTTGCTTTCATATTTAGGAAGTTACTAACATTCTTTGGTATGTGGCTGTTATGATAGAATACCATGACTTCATGACGCAAAAATGTTTCTGTCTGAGGTGGTACCTCCCAAGCCTTTTCCTTTAGAGCTTCTCATCCTCCATTCCCCCATGTCGAATAGCCTGAGCATTCTCCTCCTAGACGAGATAAATGATTTAGGGATGATATTGCTAAGTAACTACATCCCTGAACCCTTGGGAGGCACATTGAACAAGGGAAAATCGTTGATCATGTTGCCCTTGCTCGATTTCCCATTGTACTCTCTTTAAAGACATGGGTTGGGGTCCTATGCTTAACGTTGATGAGCCTACCTTCCCCAGACTTGTCACACACTTCTATGCCAACCTAAAGCATGAGCATATGCGGGAGAGGACCTCACTATCACCTCCTATGTTAAAGGGAAAGACATTCAACTCTCTAGTCCTGTCCTCTCCACTCTTCTTGGGATCACTACAGAGGGTGACCTCCAGTTTTGGACCTATAAAGACCCCATACCTAAGGACATTAACATAGATGAAATCTATAGTCATCTTCTAAAACTCGGAGATTGGCCCCAATACTACCGATCCATTAAACAAACCATGTTTCATGCCAAGCTAAAGCCATCGGCCACATCACCCAGTTAAACATTCTGCCTAGGAAGGGACACCGGACTGACCTCACCTCCTTCCAGGTCTATGAAGCCCATTGTGTTCTCTTTCATCAACCCCTGTGTCTTCCGTTCATCATTCTTTCATATATGATTCAAATTGCTGCAATTGGGAATATGATCTTACCCTATGGTAGCCTTCTTACTAGGATCTTTCGACATTTTGGAGTCAGCTTCACACATGAAGTCTCCCTTCCTTCACCTCCTTCCCTTGACAAGATTGGAGCCCAGCCATAGATGCAGCTTGACG
Organism: Hakea prostrata; assembly: GCF_041222555.1. Taxonomy (NCBI): domain Eukaryota; kingdom Viridiplantae; phylum Streptophyta; class Magnoliopsida; order Proteales; family Proteaceae; genus Hakea; species Hakea prostrata. The sequence goes on from NC_142606.1 coordinate 29,598,596, forward strand.
TCAAAGAGCAGCACCCGCAACAGCTGCCCCGCAAGACATGGATGTGGAAGGTGCATAGGCCGGACTACAGTTTCAGCAGTTTGACACTTGAATCTCCAGCCTTCAACAACATTTCGATCACCGGTTTGATGCATTGGAGAACCTCGGGCATCACATGATGACTCATCTCAATATTCCTCCCATGCCTCAACTAACTCCTAACGATGCTAGTAATGAAGAAGTTGGTGATGATGACGATGATGAGGAGTTGAGGATACCGAAGCCGATGATGTGGATACTGAAGATGATGCTGAGTAGTCTTGACAATCTAGTGTAGGTGTAAATTTTTTGTGTTTTTCTATGTAAAGACTGAATGTTTTTTTTTTTAAACACTTTGTTGGCTTGTATGCACTTGTTTGCACATACTGTGCATGATTTCTTTATCTGATGTACTATGCATACTCTCTTAATCGATGCAAGTCAGGTTTATTTTATTTTTATCATCTCCTTGCTTCCTATTGTCATTTTATTTCCCACGCTTGCAAATGACTCTAAGGTGGGAATTTTGAAAAATAGACTTATTCTAAGACATCAATGAGCCCTAGTTCCCTCCTACTCAAAGAATGAAAAGTGTTGTGCCACTTTGTGCTTACTACTACTCGAAGGATGAGAAATTGTTGGTTTGTGATTACATCTTAGATAGCAACTAGTCTGCACTACTGCATGGTATATCTTATTTGATCTTTAAAAAACTTTTCAAGTTTTCCCTACCCTTGCCGATAATGTCATGCTATTATTTGACCATTTTTTTCCTTCTATTTGACCATTTTTTTCTCTCTCAATATGTCATTTCCATATACTACATTTCCTTCAGCATCAAAGATGGTTTCTGCTTTTGGCTTTATTGAAACATTCAGGAAAAATGTTGGACCATTTCTAAAATAGGGACCAAGGAACTTGATTTATGGTGTTAAGATTCTTAGACTGTCATAACATGGCTGAAGTATCATCAAATAGAACAACTAAACCGTTAGCTTAATTATTGGTGTTCATATTCTTAATCCCTTTCATAATCATTAACAATTAGTAGGATAGATCAGGATTCTCACATTCCAAGGGCAAATGCAAGTTCAATCCTTTCCATGTTAAATGCTTAGAGTATAAGAAGACTTACTTCAGTCTCTCGTTGAATCCTGTGGTCATGTGGAAATTATATTACTATGAACTATGAATATGAATTTCAGTTTCATTGCATTTCTAAAAGATGACTTGACTTGCTCTTGTCTTGATATGTTTCGTAGTTTATGCACTCCAGTCAATGCGTGGTTTGTAGTTCTACTTTACTGTATTGATCATGCTCTTTGTAATGTTATAACAGGAAACAGGGGCAGTGGAAGAACATCACTTGACTGGGACTTCAGGGTCAAGATAGCCCTTGGAGCTGCAAATTAATTGAGATAGTAAGTTGAATTAAGTTAGCACAGCTTGTTTTCGCTAATTTTGTTGAGGTGGTTCTCTACATTGTCGTTATTGCCGGAAACCCTATTTCTTGGTAATATGTGGATGCATGATTTCGGCTACTGTGTGTTGCCAGAGTTCTGTGGTTGTGAGGACCATGATGTTTACTTGATGGTGCTGATATACTCGGTGTTCTCAAACTATAGTGAACTAATGAAGATTTTGATTAGATGAGGTGATACACTGATTTACTTTGCATAATTTCTCTGTCTTGATGTAGTGTACATTTGATTTTATGAGTATAGATTATAAAAAAGCTCCTTGACCTCTACCATAGTTGGTATTGAAGTTCATTTTTGTTAAATATGATGATTTGAGCAAATCTTGTACCCTAATGTTTGCTTGGAGATCTTAATATAGCACTTCATTTGGACCCAAAAAAAAAAAAAAAACACTTTCTATTTCATCCCAATTCATATCATTCTTAGCATGAGGTAAATGGGTGTGACCGTGGTGCAAATGTGCTTGGTTGAGATCCATATAATCTCAGCCACAACTACAAAAAGAAAAGAATAAAGTAGAGAAAATAAGGAGCCAAAGGGAAAGGAAGAAAATGTTGTAGAAGGGGAAGAGTAGGCGTGGTTCCTTCCAGCTGTACAGCTTGGTCAGTAGCCCTTTCCTTGCTTTGAATGTGGGTGACTAAGTGAATGTGATGTGTGAGTAGCAAGGCATTTCATGAAATGTACACTTATTGTCAAGCATTTCAGATTTGTTCAAGCAAGTACATTGGAAATGGGTTCTTCGTGTCTAGGACTTTCTTAATAATGGATTTCTGTAGTGTTTGATTGTCCTTTCAATATAATAGATTTTGATGTTTTCGTTGAGGTGTTTTTCATAGTTGGGACTCTTTTGGATTGATCTAACATATGTTTTTGTAGGTGAGAATCCTTAGCTCAAATGGAAGAGCACCTAGAAAGTTTTTAGGTTATGATGGTTCGATTCCATCAGGATTCATGTTGTTAATTTTCTTCTTGACAATTAATAAAAACCATTTGTTTATAAATAAAAAGTCACTTTTTAATGGACTACAGATCTTACTATGGGTATTGTGACATTCATCCAAACATTAGCTATCATGTTAGCTTACAAAGGTCAAAGGAAGAAATTTATGTAAATACTACTAAGGCAGTGGAAGACAGTCCCATAGAGGTCTTTCAAGCGCTTGTGCTGGTCGTTAAGGTTAAAAGGGAACAACTCACTCTCCATGGATTGCTTGGGATGTCCGCTATGTTGGACTCCCTCTCAAGATGAACATAGAATAAATGACCTCTCAATCCGATCATAGAATAAAACTAATGAGTCCCATCCTTCATACTGAGGGCACTAAAGTGCCAATCAATTCCTTATTCCTATCGCTTGTTGCATTCTTTCCCCTTTCTCTCGATCTAGCAAAGAAAAAAAATACTTTTTTTTATTGCCTTGGACTTGCCGCTTTCCCCTTTTCCACACATTACAGCACCATTGCCATCTCTTATGACCCCACCATAATCCAAATTCCCAGAGTAGCCTTCCCACTCCTTCATAGTTCATCTTGAGGTGATTTGAAGAGGAAATTGCCACAAGATTGAGATAGATATGTTTGAATTTCAATTTTCATAAAAAATTAGTAAGTCTTGCAATAAGACCTTGTCATGTTCATCCTTACTAACATACCATACAATAAAGATTAGTTTGTAACTGATGGAGATCCAAACGGTCGTCTAAGCTTTTGTGACTAGACGGATGACTGTCTAGAACCAGACGGTTGTTTGTCTGTAGCACAGAAGCACAATGGGAATTCATGGACTTTAAGTGGTTTTTAGGGATTTCTAGCAAACCCTAAGCCACAGTGAGGTCCTTCCTAACATGTCCTAGGTCACTAATGACATGATATGTGTATAATTAAGATTAAGTAAACTTTTCACAAGACTTTACAATTTCTGCTGCTTTGATCATCACATAATGCAATATTGTGGGCTTATCAGTCTAAAAGATAAATAATGGATTTTCAAGTCTTGTGTGGTGCCTCATCAAATTTTGTGCTATGCATCCAATATTTGTCCTTGCCATCTTAATTAAAAAAAAGAAGATGATTAGTTCAAACCTCCCCTTGGAATCATCTTCCTCTTCTAGATACACAAAACATAGAGGAATAGAAAATATAGACAGTCTAAAGATCTCCAATCAATAGCTTTTACCAGATGCCTAAGAAGAATCATTAGAACATATACCTCCCATTAAAGGGGAAACATATAGGTTCTTCTAACATAAGGATCTAGCATCCATGAAAGTAAATCACAAGATCCAGTGTTAGGAAGTCTATTTGGCAGATGACAAACCATCCATAATCTTATATGAATAAAGCTTTTGTTACATTGCTATTAGGAAGGACCTCACTTACATGAATAACCTAATAGATGAATAATGATTTATGCAGGCTCAACTCAAAGGACACTTTAAGCACGCCCTCCCGGTAAGACATAAAAGTTTCCTTTTAGTAGTTGTCCAATAGATGAAGTACTAAATTGAAAGAAAAAGAACACAATCCTACATCATCCCGTTAGTCCGTAACACATTTGTATGCAATCACCATCCTAAAACTCAGAGAAATCCATCACTTCTAACATAAAAGAACAAGAAATTGATGACCAAATAAATATGAAAAAAGAGGTTTGATCATTATCATCTCATATTAATAGAAATGAATAAATAGGAAACTCAAACTTAGGAGACACCCAATTGGTGACCAAATAAATATGATTCACAAAATTAACAATAGAAATTTTGATGGGGGTTGAACCATCATCTCCTAGATAATTTCCAAGTGCTCTTCCGTTTGAGCTAAGGATTCACCTAAAGAAAACATAGATCTCAAAATCTAAACAAAAAGACAAAACAGAAATACACATGGAAACCACTTGGAAGGCATCAACAACTAAAACTTCACTTTTTACATTTCATAATGGTATTGTTTCTACAAACCACACACGCTTTATACAACACAATATATATATATAATTCACACAAAAAAAAACCACTGAGCTTCCATGTCAATCTGCAAGATAGAAACTTAGCGTTAAATTAATAAATAATAAAAAAAAAAATCCTATCATGCAATCATTCATTTACAATAATTTGACTTTATTCAAGAATTACTTGGTTAATACACAAATAAATAAGAGGCAGCCACACATGATTCATATTATAAGTTTTACCTCAACTAAATCATATTGATTCACATCATATTGCATACCTCAAAACTCCATGCTTAAAGCATATGTATCGCCTGGAAACTCATCGGTGACAACTTCATCACCATGAAGGGAAGGACTAAGTACATCATTGAGATGTTTCAGATTTTCACAATCCATAGGAACATGTAATAAGCCTCATTGTTTGGGACACCCCAATTGCATGGGATGCTATGGGTTACCATTGATTATAATGGTCTAGGATCTCCAAAAACATAAAAACTGCACTACTTCCTGCATGTAAGATTATTAACTGACTTAAAACTCATCTAGATGGGTTACAAATTAGAATAAACCAACATTTTAAACATTTTTTTTACTCTTTGGAATTATTAAGATTCACTACCCACATGAATAGGAGGTTGTATCGCCTCCCTATAGGATCTCCTATTATGTGTATGATCCCCACATTTACTACAATGTTGAGATTGCTTCTCCACTTCTTGGGATTCTATACGTTGTCTTTTTTGTCGACCTACCCATTTATGAGTTATAGGAGGCTTCCAACAATGTTAGCATCTCCCGCAGGAGATTTCAATGACATATCATAGTTAGGGACAGGATTAATTGGTAGTGCATAAATTTGTGCATACTCTCTTTATGATATTCATGTGAAACATAAGATAAAAGTTGTCCATGAATTTTTGCTATTATAGCACATGCATGAATACAAGGCAAACTTGTCATATCCCCCACCTTACAGGAGCAACCTCTCATACTTAAGTCAACAGAATGTGTTCTTAAGTCCCCCTCAACTTCAAAACTGGACAATGATGATAGTCAAGCAACTAACCTTTCACTTTTACGAGCTCATTTCTTCAGAATCTTGTTAATCTTAGGACCAACAACATATTTACACTTAATAAACTTTTGCTGATGTTTGTACATCATCTCCATCTGTTTCGCCCTTATATTGTCCAAGAGGTTCATAATGGGCAATTCACGTGTTGTTACAATCCATCCATTAAAAGTTTCTGCATAATTGGAGGTTAACTTGTTATACTACTTTCCAGGGAACAAGCAATTAGCCCAATTCTCTGGTCCAGTCACCACTAACCATACATATACATCCTCTAAGACATCCCCAATATCACCCATGTGGTTGTTAAAATCCTCAAGTGTCCTTGCTGCATATGTTGCATCATGCAACGATGCTTCCAAAGCATTTTTCAAAAGGCTGAGCAAGGTTTTTGAAGAATCTTCTTGAAATTTTCCTTAAAATAGCATAAACAATATGCATGTTGAACATTCCCAAAGTTTGAACGCACCCCATCAATTATGGATTGATGCCTACAATATATAAAAACAACCTAATCAGTGTTGTCCAATGCCATATTAAGTTTCTCCAAAAACCATGTCCAATCAAAGTGATTCGCACCAGAGACAATTGCAAAGGCGACATGAAACATTCCATCGTTTGCATCCATTGCTATAGCAAATAAAAGTGTGCCAAGATACCTAGATTTTACAAATGTACCTTCAATGTACAATACCTGCCTACATCCTATCATGAAGCCTTGCAAAGAATCATAATAATAGTCTTTTAAATCTACCTAATATTTTGCATGGTTGCCAAGGTTTGTCTCAATAACCTTGTCACAAAACCAAGGGATGCATATGAATCCTTGTAAGATCCATATCCTTTCTCATTTGCAACCTCCTTTGCTCTCCAACATTGCATATGACTCAATTCTAGGTGGTAGTGTGAAATCCAGCCCAAACCCTAACCCGGAAACCCATTTGCTTGTAGGTCCGAAGACGTGAAGTGAAGGTAGAAGGCAATTGTGGGCCATCTCAGTGGAAGACATGGTGTTTGACCCAGAACCCATTGAGATTGATGATGGTGTTCCCTACTTGGAAACCTTGTCTGAATTGGAGAAGAAACTACATCTTGATGTTGAAGAGCTTGGTTGATGGACTTGAGGCCTAGTTGGACATGTTTTGGAAGGTCCCTCAATGCTAGGTAAGTCACTTGAGTTGGGAGAAGCCCCATTGAAAATTTTGAGGTTTGGAGCTTGAATTCCCTGACTTTGGGCTTGCTGTCAGCCTTGGTCGATTGCCTGGGTTGATCAGGTTAAGTGACCCACAGACAAGGGCTTTTGTGTCAAATCTAGATTTTTTAGGTTTTTGATGCTCTACTTAATAGAACTTCATGATTTTCAGCCCCACTGTAAAATCCAGCTTTTACCTAACCTTGACCCGACCCGGACTATGTTGTGTTTGTAGGTCCGAAGACCCAAAGTGTTGGTAGAAGGGACTTATGGGCCCTACTAGTTGATGACGTGGTGTTGGAACTCCAGTCTATGGACATTGATGATGTTGCTCCTTCCTTGAGCACATTATCAGTGTTAAGTTAGAATTTGCGCACTGATGAAGAGTGAGACAGTTGAGATATCAAACGAACTCCTGTGCACAATCCGAAGGTACTCCCTGAAACTAGACCTCTTGAGTGAATTGTAGGAGAAAACCCAATGCAATTTGACCTTGTATAGCCCTCCAAGTCCACACCTAAAGTTGCTGAACTATTTTGAAAAATTCTGCAGAAACATGAATTGGTCGATACTATTGGTCGATACTATCGACCCAATGTATCAACCAACAGTATTGCTGAACCCAGGTTTAAAGATTCTCTGGAATATTCTTCACTTTATTTATTTATTCCTCGAGACTGGAGCCCTATTCCAATGATTGCAACATCTGAGAACGTGGAAGAGCCTCTCAAGAACTCCTCCTTGGTAATGGTGAAGCATCTTCCCCATTAATCATTGCCAACCACTCACTTCCACTCTCTTGCTCTACTCTCAAGGTATGACTCTCTCTCCTAGTCACTTTCTCACTCATCTTTTCTCTTATTTTACTGTTAGGACCATGGCCAAGGTGCTACAACCTTGCAAACACCTTGCCATGAGTCTTCTATACCTTATACATTGATGTTTTCTCCGATCTTGCTATGATTTACTTACCTCTTGATCATTAACCATGCAGTTCCATGATTTATGGCTCACCAACTTGCTTTATTTACCAAAACTGAGATGAAGCCTATGATTAACCTAATCTATACCTTGCATATGATTTCAATATTGCTCCTAAGTGATTCCCTACCTAATCCACTATGTTTTCCCCCAATTTGCATTAAGATATAGCCAATGCCATGATTAACAACTCTTGACCTTGATATGCCAATTTGGGGATTTCTAAATGGACCATTGGATTATGTTAATTCCTTGATAATTAGTGTCTCTATATTGTGCTTAGACTGTTCCCCAAGTTTCGTATCGATTCGAGACCCGGAAGACCAAATTTGGGCCCAAACCCAAAAAGCCAGCTTGCTGTCTGAAATTCTTTTGGTCGATGCTTGTTGGTCGATACTATCAACCCAATGTATCGACCAACAGAGTTGCTGTCAGCAACTTTTGCCTAGTTTTGATTCGTTCGATCTTCGATTGTTCTGATTTCTTCTCTAACCCTTCATATATGCTTGTTTAGGGGTGATATGGAGAGTTTATGATCTGACCGGGTTCATACCTGGTCCGACCCTCGACCCCGGTCGAGACGGAGAAAACCGAATCGCTCCCGAGCGAACCGGATCCAGAAGATGGCTTGCTGAAGAAGAAAGATTATTCGGCTGCAAGCGTGCCCTAATCTTACTTATGGATTAGGGTAATCACCCTGATGACAGCAGACTCGAACTGACGGCTGCGGATAATCATCATCAAAGGGATAACTATCGCATAACCTAACGGTTATCTCAGGAGTCCTCTACTAGCCCAAACTAGTAGAAGTCTATCGCTCAACGGATCTTATTGATAAGATCCAACGACTACCCGAAGAAGGCTCGAGTGCATCCAACGAAAGAGATTCGAAGGTACACTCTATATAAACCTCACTACCATACAAGGTGAGGGACGGATCAATCGATCAAAAAGAATACTATCTGAGACTCAGGTTCAGATACATACTGATAGATCCAAACTATCAGCATCCTGCTATCTAGATCACCTTTCCCGTTTCTTCATTCATTAGCTCTGTGCTTCTAGCAGAGCCGTTTGTGATTAAGTTCATCAACTGACTTAGCCTTCGGAGGTGGACTCCCGACCCTAGCGGTTGGGCCACATCCGACGCTTTCGTTTTGCAGACATCACGTGGAGATCCAAGGCCGAGCAGATTTTGGACGCATCATTTGGCGCCGTCTCGTGGGAAAGACTTGAAAAAGCCATGGTGACTAGATCGGCAGCCGCAGCAGCCGCTGCACAACGCAATTCCGGTGTTCGGATACCGGGGGTGAATAATCCGAGATATTCCCCGGAAAGCCAAAATCCTATCGAAGTGGATGATGGCCGGGGAGGACGTAATCCTCCTCCTGATACAATCCAAGATCAATTGAATTAGGTAAAGAATCAACTCTTGGAGGTGAGCCAAGCACTCCGCTTGCTCACCAGACGAGTGGTTTTACCACAAGAACCTGATCAACACGATTCCGGGAGACGTGCATTGCCACGTGATCAAATACCACGTGACCAAAGAATGGCTGAAGACCGGAATGTTGATCAGAATTTCCGTGAAGGAGACCGAGGACTTCGGAGGATTGATGATCAACCAAGGTGAGGCGATCGGTTCGACGGACCGCAAGAGAGTACAACCGATTCAAATACAAGGTTGGATATCTTGGGTAAGAACTCACTCACCCATCGTCGAAGAACCGTTCGTGATGATCGAGCGGTTCGTGACGAGAGAAACGTTCGTGAAGGACGGGTTGTTCGTGATGATCGAGTAGCACGTGATGATCGTGTTAATCGAGGTCGTGATCGTATTGCTGAAGATCACCCGACCCGCAGTTGGTCGGGAATTGGCCAACATCAATGAGAAGTTAGGGCAATTGGCTAAGGGAAGAATAATCGAGGATATTTACTCGGTCATTCGGAAGACTCCTTTTGTTGAGCCAATTGCGGGATATCGGTTTCCCCATAACTTTTGTTTGCCTACCTTCTCAACATTCGATGGCTCCGGAGATCCAACAGCTCACATCGGCTATTACCAACGGACCATGGCGGTTTCGAGTAATTCGATGAAATTTTATGCGGGGTTTTCGGTTCATCTCTAACTGAGCGGCACAAAAGTGGTTTTTTAACCTCCCCTCGGGAAGGATCGTAAACTTTGACGAATTGGCGCGCCAATTCATAGAGCGATTCCGAGTGGGATACGAGTCAAGAAAACGGAAGAAACCTTGTTTACTATCAAACAAGGAAAGAACGAATCGATCGAGAGAGTTTCCGAAAAGATTCAACAAAGTGACGATGGAGATAGAAAACTTGGATGAACAGGTAGCCGTGAACCGCTCTATTCACAGGACTCACAAATCGGAAACTCCTGGAGTTATTACTACGGGATATACCCACGACTTATGCTTGAGTTGGTACGAGAGATGCCGGAAGGCTGAAGTCATGGAGATTCTAGATGCGCGCCAAGGAGATAATAAAGTCTCCAATAAGGAACAAAAGGCTCCTGAGCGAGCACGGGAAGCCAAAGAAGAATGTTCGTGATCGGGTTGGAAGATCCCAGCCTTGGCGCCAAAGATCCCCCGGTAGAAGTGAGTACACTCCATTGAATGCTCCTCGGGCTGATATTTTGAATATCCTCAAAAGAAAAAATATTTTGAAGTGGCCGCCTAAAATTCTTTTGAAACCCGGAGAGCAGCAGGATCGGGAAAAATATTGCCGATTCCACAAGGACTATGGTCATTATACTAATGACTGTCGTCATCTCAAGGCGAGATATTGAGAGATTGATATCTCGGGGACATCTGTCCGGTTTTATTAGCGGGAGAAGGGAGGAGCCACGTGGGCCACGTGCGGCTGCCCCTAAAAGGAATCGTTCGGTTAGTTCGAACGATCGAGGGGAGGCCCCGAAGTCCAAAAAAGGCAAGGAGGTGATTGAAGCTGCTACTCGGTCACCGATCCTTACCATCTTCGGGGGTCCAGAGCCCGAATCATTCCGGAGTTTAAAAACCAAATCCAAATTTGTTGGAGCCGAGAGGCGCGAAGCGGAAGAAGCTGAATGGTGAAGATTCTATCACCTTTAGCGAAGAAGACGAAAGAGATGTTTGTTTACCTCATGATGATGCTATAGTCATCAAGGTAGAGATTGCACGGCGGGAAGTGCATAGAGTATTGATTGATACAGGGTCTGCAGCTGACCTAATTTCTTACGAAGTGTATCAAAAATTGAAGGTGGATCGGGACTTGATGAAACCTTCATCTATACACCTATATGGCTTTGCGGGGGTCATCTCGCGTAAGCGGAAGGATCGGTTCAGTTGGATCTTTCCATTGGAAGTTTTCCCAAAGAAACAAGCTGTCCGAATCAATTTTTTGGTGGTTCAAGAACTACCAGCCTATAATATGATTCTCGGGCGACCATCTTTATCCAAGATAGGTGCTATTGTTTCGACAAAGCACTCGAAGATAAAATTCCCGGCGATATGGGAATCGGTCAAGTCTCCTCTAACCGGAAGATCTCTCGGCGGTGTTATGTTGCCTATTTAAAAGACAAGGAGGGTCCGAAGAAGGTTACTGCCCTCCCCATAGAAGTTCGAGATGATCGGGAAGAGGCGAGAGATGCAAAGGCCCGAACCGATGGAGAAACTCGGAGCAAATCCAGTCTGTGTACCGAGGATGAGAAAAAGATTACTTATGTCGGGTCCGAACAGCTGGAAGAGTTTAAAGATGAGTTGAAGTTATTTCTTCAACGGAATAAGGATGTATTCGCATGGTCTGCTGAGGACATGCCGGGGATCGATCGGGCCATTGCAAAGCACAAACTCGGATAGACCCTAAGGCGAAACCACTGATACGAAAAAGAAGAAATTTCTCTATTGAAAAGTATGAAGCCGTTCGGAACGAAGTTGAAAAACTTAAGAATTCTGGTTTCATAGAACCAATCGAGTGCCCAACTTGGTTGGCCAACGTGGTGATGGTGAAAAAGGCGAATGGGAAGTGGAGGATGTGTACAGACTACACGGATCTAAACAAAGCTTGCCCAAAAGATTGCTACCCGTTGCCTCGGATTGACCTCTTGATAGATGCTACTGCGGATATGAAACTTTAAGTTTCATGGATGCCTACTCGGGTATAATCAGATCCTTATGAATAAGGAGGATGAGAAGTATACGGCTTTCATGACTGATCGTGAAAGCTATTATTACAAGGTCATGCCTTTTGGCACTGAAGAATGCGGGAGCAACATATCGGAGGGCCGTCAACAAGATTTTCAAAGAGCTGATAGGAAAGAATGTTGACGCATATGTTGACGACATGCTTTGGTGAAAAGCTTTACAAAAGCAAATCACATTGCAGATTTGATCGAGGTTTTCTCGATCGAGGAAACATCAAATGAAGTTGAACCCCGAAAAATGTGCCTTTGGAGTCTCCTCGGGCAAATTCTTGGGTTTCATGGTATCACGAGAGGGGAATTGAGGCAAATCCTGCCAAAATACAAGCTCGATTGATATGGAGGCTCCCAAAACTGTTCGGGATGTACAATGTTTGACGGGGAGAGTTGCTTGCCTTAAATCAATTTATCTCCAAGTCGGGAGAAAAATGTTTGCCTTTCTTCAAGGCACTTAAAGACCTGAAGGGCAGTAAGGAAGCAAAGTGGACTGAAGAGTGCCGAGAAAGCTTTCGAGGAATTAAAAGAAGCACTTGGACAACCACCGATCCTGTCCGGGCCGGAGAAGGGGGAAATATTACAGCTATATCTAGCGACATCCCTTTCGGCGGTCGGTGCGGTACTTGTTCGGGAGAAAGATAAGAAACAGTGGCCGATTTACTATGTAAGCCACGTGTTGCTAGATGCGGAGACGAGATATTCGCAGATTGAGAAGCTGGCTCGGCTCTCATGATGGCCGCCGGGAAGCTAAGGCCATATTTTCGGGCTCATCCAATTGAGGTATTTACAACTTTTCCTCTTAGTAAAGTTCTTAACAAACCCGATTTGTCCGGAAGGATGGTATCCTGGTCGGTTGAGCTAAGTGAGTTCCAAGTGAGTTTTAAGCCCGGAATCGTAATCAAGGCTCGGGCATTAGCCGACTTTGTAGTAGAAACTACTGTACCAGTGGAACCCACCATTGAGGATCCTATTATACCAACCACTTGGGAGGTATATGTGGATGGTTCGAGTAATAAAGATGGAGCAAAGCGCTGGAATTTTATTAAAAAGTCCAGCGGGATTTATTATTCGATATGCTTTGAGATTCGCATTTGATGCAAGTAATAACGAAGCGGAATATGAGGCCCCGATAGCGGGACTTCGGTTGTCAAAGGCATTAGCTATTGCAGATGTCACTATTTATAGTGACTCTCGGCTTATAGTCAACCAAGTCCAGGGGGGAGTATGGCATTAAAGAACCACGCTTGCGAAAATATCGGGAGATAGTGCGGGCATTTCAGAACCAATTTCGAATTTGAAGATATCTCGGATTTCGAGGAATGAAAATTCGGTGGCGAGATGAGCTATCCCGACAAGCCAATGCCAAGGAAAAGAATCTAGACCCTTCGGTCTACATTGAAAAGGTAACTTTTCCAAGTTATCATGAGAAAGAAATTTCTTATATTGAAGCGAACGTTCTTGGATGGATCCAATAATCGAATATCTAAGAGATGACAAGTTACCCGAGGATCCAGTAGAGGCAAGGTTGATCAAGATTCGATCAGCTAGATTTGTCATTCAGAACGGAGACTATACAAAAGATCTTATGCTGGACCCCTTATGAGATGTATAGGCCCCGAAGGAGCAAAATCAGCTTTGGCTGAGGTTCATGAAGGAATTTGTGGCGCTCACATGGGTGGCGAGCCCTGGCCCACAAAATTCTAAGACTTGGGTTATATTGGCCTAAGATCCAAGAGGCTGCTATGGACTACGTTCGTCGATGTAGTAACCTGTCAAATTCATGCTACAGTATCGAAGCGCCCGGCGGAAATTATGACTTCAATTCTAAATCCTATTCCCTTTGCGATGTGGGGAATTGATATCATGGGCAAATTCACCAAGGCATCGAGCGGACGAGAATATCTGATAGTAGCAATTGATTACTTCACAAAATGGGTAGAAGCCGATTGCACTGGCGACAATTACGAGAAAAAAGTGGAGAAATTTGTGCTTGAATCAATCATATATCGCTTTGGGATTCCAAAGATAATTGTCACCGACCATGGTACTCGGTTCGATTGTCCACAATTTGAGCAATTCTGTGGAACATATATGATCGAGCATCGTATGTCCTCGGTGGCATACCCCCAAAGCAATGGGCCGGTAGAGGTTACTAACCGAACACTCCTGGGAAGGAATAAAGAGAAGACTCGAAGGCGACAAAGCTTCTTGGGTCGAAGAACTACATAATGTCCTGTGGGCTTATAGAACTACGGTTCGAACACCTACAGGAGAAACTCCATTCAAGTTGGCATATGGATCCGAAGCATTGGCACCTGTGGAAATAATGGCGGGGACGTTACGGGATCGTGAGTTCGAGGAAAAAGCAAATGAACAAGGACTGCTTGATAGTCTTGATTTGTTGGACGAAGTTCGGGCAAAGGCAATAGCACGAACTCAACATTATCAAAGAAGGATAGCGTCTCATTATAATACTCGAGTGAAGAATCGTCGGTACTTAGCCGGAGATTTGGTGTTGAGAAACACCCTAGCTTCCGACCCGCGTCACCAAAGAAAGTTGGACCCTTCCTGGGAAGGACCTTATATGGTTGTGAAACCGGTCGGTTCAGGAGCTTACAGGCTGAAGAACATAGATTCCCAGAAAGAGTTGGATCGTCCGTGGAATGCTAGGCATCTCAAAAAGTTTTATCCTTGAGGATGATTTCGATTTTGTTCGTGATGTAATCATTTTCAACTCAATCAATGCAATTTTTGGTTTTTCAACAAACTATCTTTTGACTGGGGGGCATCATACACCACATTCAAGAACAAGATCCAACTATAAGGCATCGGATGAAAATTCGTGTGGGTCCTTCAACACTTCAACACTTATGGAAAATCTTTCGAACTTTCTTAAGTCGGGGCATCGGATGAAAATCCGAGTGAGTTCCTTTTGCAAGGCGTCGGTTTGATACCCGAGTGAGTTCCTTCGAGACTTATTGAATTTTTGAATTATCCTTAAGTATAAGGCATCGGTTTAAAACCCGAGTGAGTTCCTTCTCAGACTTATTGTATTTCTCCGGAAATCCTTAAGTATAAGGCATCGGTTTAAAACCCGAGTGAGTTCCTTCTCGGACTTATTGTATTTCTCCGGAAATCCTTAAGTATAAGGCATCGGTTTAAAACCCGAGTGAGTTCCTTCTCAGACTTATTGTATTTCTCCGGAAATCCTTAAGTAAAGGCATTGTTTCAGACAACTAAGACCTAATACAACGGCGATTCAAGTGGCTAGCAAAGTTCAAGATAAAGTAATTTCTTATTTCTTCAGAAGATCCAAAGAGGCCAGTATCAAAATAATTACAAGAGCTGAATACAATCTTTGATCAAAGAAGCAAGTCATTACAGGTGACTGTTAACAAGTTATACAAGATCGACGCGGCTTTGCTAGAACAAACATATGAGTCAACCATTGGTGGGGAGTCAAGGAGAAGAAGAGAAGAAATGAGGATTACAAAAATATTTCGATATTCAGAAAATCCTCCACAATTTCATACTCTTTGTCCAGCTTGTCCAGGAGAAGAATGGTCCTCGACCAAACTCGCATTCGGCACAAGCTCGTCATAATTGACTTCTTCCAGCGGAAGAATAAACAGGAGAATCTTCCAGATATTGCATAATATCTAGATCGGAAGGTGGAGGATCAATCTTATCCTTGGTCCAGTCGGGAGGAGGAATACCCAGGTCGGTAAATACTTCAGGATGGCAAACAGCACTATAGGGAGTCGTATCAAAATGAGGATCTTTCCTTAATATTGATTCCCATACTTCGTTCTCACCATCCCAGACGCTTTGCAAGTTATAAGTATTCAGCATATCAACAAAAGGCTTACTTGTGTAAATACTTGAAGACGCAGCTCTGCGAACATCAGCTTGGAAGGGATTCGGGCAAAGGAATGACAGCTTGCCTTTCGGGTAATGTTTCGAGATCCTTTAGCTCCCGACTTTCCAACTGTCCGCTCCCGATCGCCGGATCTTCTCCCCGGCATCATCCAAATCCGACCGAAGACGACCAATCATCGAATTCTTTTCTCCTGCCACCTCCCAAGCTAGATTCCGAAGGTGAGCAATCTCAACATCTTTAGCTTCGGAGAGATTTCCCGAAGCCTAGAAACTTCATTGCTCAACCTATCGAGTCTAGAAACCGCTTCCACTTGGTTGTGGAAGTTACAAAGAAGGCTCCTACAAACAACTTTCGAGTTAGCGAGGAGCAAAAAAGTAATTTTTCAAAATCGAGAGGATAATGAAGAAAGACTTACATCACCGGTGACTTCGTAAAGACTTCATCCGGAAGTTTGGAAAGAAGCTGCGCTCTCGAAGTCATTCGAGCAGCGAGACACCATTCCAACGCTCTGTCAAACTCGTTTGACACTAATTCAGGAGAAGGATGAACTACACCAAGCAAAGGATGAGCTTCATCACTTGTCACCCGACGACGCTTCCTGGTAGCAAAATCCTCCAACTCAGAAGGAGAGGAGGAGGATGCCAAACAAGCACTAGAGTTAGAAATAGGAGCAGCACCTGCTGGGACCACACCTTCATCAGACGCCAACATAGTTGCCTCGGATGCCCGAAGAGTCTTCTTGGGGGGTGCACCGACAGGCTCACCAACAGGCTCACCAGCAGGAGTGCCGGCAGCAACATCGACAACGGAGTGATCAAGATCTTCCTGGGAAAGAGGAGCAATCACTTTGGGCAAAGGAGGCGCAAGGACGGCATCAACAGAATCTGCAGGAATCTGACTTGAAGATTCACCGCCAGCAGTCGCCTTACGCTTGGAGGATTCACTAGCTGAAACCACCGCACTAACCCCAATCACCACCGACGGAACGCTATTCTTACGAGATTTTGCTCTGATAAAGTTCGGGTTGATCTTGGGAGTCACTAAGCAAAACAACAAAAAAAAAAACAGCCGTATCAGTACAGAAATAAACGACAGCAACAATGGGGAAACCCTAGTTTTCTAAAAGCTTCTGACAGACCAACAAACTAAACCCCAAGTATAACTACTGTGCAGTTTACTTCGGGGGGAAGAGGGGAAAGAGATGAGAAATCAAAAAACTCACTTGTTCAGAAATGGATAGAGCTGTCGTTGAAGTACGAGGAATACAGAAGCAGGCCGAAGAACGAAAGGTTGCTTTGGCACTTTAGCAAATCTATCTTGCAGAAGTCAGGATAGATGGAGAGTACCCATGAAGGCTTTAAATAGCCTCAGGTATAAGACGACGGTTGAAGGCTAAGGACAACCGACGACCCAGATCGAAACGACGCTTCGAAATCCGCAAAAAGCAAGATCAACGGTCGAAGGGATGCCACATGGAAACATGTGGAAGCGAGCACCTGATGCAGAGAAACCTGATGCAGAGAAACCTCCAATCGTCGCACTGCCATTAAAAAATGGATGTATTTCCGATTCATTGGAAACAGTGAATGATACACAAAAGCAGGAAAACGTTTGAACTTCGCAGAAGAGAAACGTGCGGACTTTGCAATAAATGAAGTAGTGGGGAAGATTAACGCATCTTCCCGAAACGCATCTTCACAATATTTCTACAAGATCATTATTCGACGAGGAATGAAGAGTTAAGTGATAAGTTTTATCATTAATACTTTGATATTCAAGGCAATACTTCGGCAGGAGACGGGGAAATTTTGAGGCCAACATGAATAAAGAAATGTCTATTCATTATATTGAGGGTACATCTTTACAAAAGAACAACTCCCTAAGCCTTTTCCTCATTATTGCCCGAGGGACCCTGGTCGGGATGACTTTTCTCAGGACCATGCGAAGGGCCTTCCTCAAGAGTGGCATCAGCTGAATCCTCTACAGCAACAACTTGAGACTCGGCTTGTGATTTCTCCTCTGGAAGTGCCGGCTCGTCATCTAGATATGCCTCATGTTGAGGGTCAGCTGGAAAAGGATCATCTACTCCCTGAGCCCAGTCTGGGAGATCCATACCAACTTTCCCGAAGACCTCCGGGGTGGCATACCTCACGAAAAGGAGCGAAGTCGAAGTCGGGGATCGTTCCAAGGATCTGCTCCCAAATGTCGTTACGCCCCATGCGATAAGCCCGAATGTTGTAGAAACCTAGCAATTCGGAGAAAGGTACGCTGTTCAGGTATTTCCGAATGCACTCCTTCCGAAGGTCTGGCTTTATATGCTCAGGCTTGCTAGGGATTGCCAACTTCAGATGTTCTTCGAGATCCCTACTTTTGATTTCAAGGCTGTCACCAAACAACGTGGCAGCTGCCTTTTGCTTCCTGGCCTCACGCTCGGCAGTAGAGACACGAATTCTCGAAGCTTCAAGAGTTTCCTTGAGGGAGATCACTTCTTCCTCATGCTTTTTCTGCAGCTCCATGGTAGCTGCAGTCAGCTGGTCTATTTTAGAATTGGCCTTGGCCAATTTCTCTTCACAAGTTTGCAGCAAGGAGCTGGTGCGACCAACCCGGCTCAATGCTTCCATGTGTTGATAAAAGCTCAACACAGCATTCCTGGGAAGACGGAAGACATCAGAAGAAGTCATAAGAAATTATGAAAACATAAGTAAGCAAGAAGACCGGTACCTTGTAGATTGACTAACAAGGGAGGTGTCATCCAGGGCTTCAAACTCCCGGCGATCGAAGGAGCAAGACCGAGGGAGCTCCACTCTGCAGCTTTCTCGGGATCCCGAGTGACCCCTCGGTCATCTTCGGGGTCCACCGGGGGATGAAGACTTCCTCACCATCCGTCGAAGCTTTGGATTTTTTATTGGAGGGAGCATCAATTGTGTCATGCCTCCTCTTGGTTCGGACGGAGGAGGAGACGTTCGCCCTCTCCACCATTGGTTTCTTCCCTTTGCCCGAAGCATCAGCTACAGGCCTGATATTCCTGATACCCCTGTAAGAGGGGTCGGGAGAGGGAAGAGAAGCCTCTTGATCTGCAGTCAAGACCCCGGGCGATCGTTGCTCGGCTGTCACAACGGCCCTAGCGGCCTTCACCCGCAGAGCTTTCGGGGTTCGTTCCGGGAGGCACTGCAAAGAAGAAGGACAAGAATCGAATTCAAGACATATCACTTCAGTCAAATCAAAGGATGATGGTTAGAAGCTCACAATGAGCCAAGCCCCAGTACTGAAGGATGGAGTTATACTCCATTTCATATCCATGTATCTCTTGATACCACGGAATGGATTTGATCTTCCTGATGGCCGCCTCGTCTTCTTTGGATAAGGGAAGGCCCCGGTTACTTTCGGACGAAGAAGTAAACCTCCTCCAGGTGGTCGGGAAGTTAAGATCTGATGGAGGCGCTTGATAGAAAAAGTATCGTTCGCGCCATCTTTTGTGGTTAGAAGGGTAAGTTCCTTTGACAAGGATGCTGCCCCTCCAATCAAGTTCAGCCTTATTGCGTTTGGAAAGAAAGACCCATCCGGGGGATGGGAGATAGAAAGAACATGAGAATGTACAAAAAGAGAAAGAGATGGCGTGATGCCAAGCTCAAAACACAAACCCAAGAAGCCGACGATGAGACGCCAGCTATTGGGGAGGAGCATTCCGGGACAAATGTTCCAGTGATTCAAAACTGTGGAGAATAAAGGATTAAAAAAGGGAAAGCGAACCCCGCTTTCCAGTGCATCTATGTACAGAGAAAATTCACCCGAAAGGGATGAATCAACCCTCTCATCAGGGTGGGGAGCCCTAACCTGATAGGAGGAAGGAAGGTCAAAATCTTGGACAGCTGAAAGAAGAGTTTCTCCATTATAAATGGAAGGAACAGAGCCAGGCCCACCATTGGACCCGGAGGTTTGAGGTTGCCTAGAAGAATCAACGATCTTGGAAGATCCAAACTCGACAAGGACAGGGGGAGTTTCGGTTTTTCTTTCAAAACCTTTTTGAGAAACTTCAGCGAACTCCTGCCAGAGGACGGTTAGGGTTTTGTTATCACTATCCGACTGTTCGGGAGCAGGAGAAGCAAAAGCATCACTGCTATCACCAGCATGGGGTACTAAAGAAGCCCTATCGTCTGCCATTACTCGTTCCAGTAAACTACAAAAAGAAAAGACCAGTAAACTTACTGATTCAGTGAGATGGAAGCTTGAGAGCAGGAAGGCGCAAAGCAGACAACAAAGGTTCAAATTCCAGACAGGAAGAATGAAACCTACAAGGACAACGAACCGCTTTTAAAACTCCCGCACGAGTGTTCGGGAATCTGAACGATCAAGATTGAAAGACGTTTTGAAAGTTTGAACTAACGAATCCGAAATAGGCGTTCGGAAACCGTCGCTTGGATGACGTGAGCCACGACAGACCAACTGCAACGAAGATACGTGGCCTTACACTCACAACGCTCGAGGAAAAGTGACCACCGCATTAAATGTGATATGACATTTAATGAAGCACGCAGAGATCATCACCTGACGACGAACCGGTTAAAAACCAAGCCCTCGGGATCGACCCGAACGCTTGGTCTGGGGGGCTCGTGATATGGAGAGTTTATGATCTGACCGGGTTCATACCTGGTCCGACCCTCGACCCCGGTCGAGACGGAGAAAACCAAATCGCTCCCGAGCGAACCGGATCCAGAAGATGGCTTGCTGAAGAAGAAAGATTATTCGGCTGCAAGCGTGCCCTAATCTTACTTATGGATTAGGGTAATCACCCTGATGACAGCAGACTCAAACTGACGGCTGCGGATAATCATCATCAAAGGGATAACTATCGCATAACCTAACGGTTATCTCAGGAGTCCTTTACTAGCCCAAACTAGTAGAAGTCTATCGCTCAACGGATCTTATTGATAAGATCCAACGACTACCCGAAGAAGGCTCGAGTGCATCCAACGAAGGAGATTCGAAGGTACACTCTATATAAACCTCACTACCATACAAGGTGAGGGACGGATCAATCGATCAAAAAGAATACTATACTCGAGACTCGGGTTCGGATACATACCGATAGATCCAAACTATCGGCGTCCCGCTATCTAGATCACCTTTCCCATTTCTTCATTCATTAGCTCTGTGCTTCTAGCGAGCCGTTTGTGATTAAGTTCATCAACCGACTTAGCCTTCGGAGGTGGACTCCCGACCCCAGCGGTCGGGCCACATCTGACGCTTTCGTTTTGCAGGACATCACGTGGAGATCCAAGGGCTGAGCAGATTTTGGACGCATCAAGGGGTTTAAGACTATTTGGGCCACTTGCTTGTGATCTTGGACCATCCTCTTCTCCAATTCATGGTAAGGATAGTTATCGACATAATTACCTAGGATGTGAAATTTTGACTTGGTGTTCCTAACCTAATGAACATAGTCTCTATCTCATGTTCTTATCATGTTAGACTTGTTACATATGTCTTTCAACAGTAGCTTTGTGTTTACATTAGTCTTAATTCAATGTCTTATTATATTTATGAATTTCAATATATGATGAATTATGTCAATATCATGAATCGAATGTTTACTATGATGTTGTATCTTGTGAATTGATATGATGAACTTGGGCATGTGGTTGCTTAAGTATAACTTGGGATTGAGGAGTACCCTACTGGTGCTTCTGTCCTTGGACATTGGAGGGAATAGTATGGGATGTTCTCCGAAGATGTCCATCGACTCCTTCCCGGGTTATTGGATGACATACATAGGACTTGTCTAGTGGCGTTTGGCTAGGATGTCCCTATCATATCAGACCCGAATCGGAAGGGCATTGAGACTGAACAACCCATGGTAGTAGTGTGGATTTGTGGGTGCTCAAGACTAGTAACCACCTGTCACATCCACCCAGCCGGTACCCCATTTGGAATACCCGGGATGTGATCCACAGTCCAAGGATCAATGATCTGAGGTCCATGCCTCCCACATACACGGTAACACAATCATGAACAGTAATAATCAATGGTAAAAACAACTAATACCAAGTATCATGAATAAGATAAGAGTAACTAAATCAGAGTGCGAAATATAGATAATAATAAAGTGTGATCAAAATCATAAAGGGTGAGAAGGTGTGGTAGTCACCCTCTCAGAGCAGCGGAAAAGAAGTAAATCAAGTTAGTTACATATCCGAATATCACCAGAATAATTCAAAGACAAGTTAATTACAATATCCAAGGTTCCACAAATACACCAGGGGAATGGGGCACTATGCTAGGGTTTCTTCTATACTAATGGTAGTCTCCTCAACAGTACGGATGAAGTAAACCCAGCGCTGCCGCTCCCGCACAACTGTGGGGCTAACCCTGGTGCGGATAGTAATCCTCCTCGGCTCCAATATACGGATCCTCACCGACGCCACTACCCGGAGGGTAGTATGTGGAATCATAGTCCGCCTCATAGGAGGTGCCATCGTAATCTTCGGTACCTGGAATGTAATCTAAAACATTTGCACAAAAGGAATGAGTTCGAAGAACTCAGCAAAGGAAGTTATTCCATAATTAGAAATCATACACATTCAGAACATATAATAATGCAATGTGATATGGAACATATGATGCAGATATGAGCCTAACTCTATGAATGCTGGTCTCTAAGGTAGACATGCTTTAAGTCATAGCACCGTACTTCTCTGGGTCGTCAGTCACTCTCCCATTTCCATATCTTGGGAATGCCCGGGGAAGATCGGTAAAGTCATCAAGAACCATGGTAAGGGGATCGGTCACCGCTCTCTCACATCACCATTTGGTCAAGTACTGGCGCATGTCATAGTAAAGCCTAGCCCAATGCAAGTCATCTACTCAGTCGGTCAAGTCAGATTCAGATACGTCCATTCCTCGCCCCCGGCGATCCTTTCCGGTATCCTTCACACTAGATTCAGCGAAATCCTGGATTTCGGACTCATCAACCCTATTGGTCATCCACATATAGTAAACGGGAAGCTCTCACGTCCTCTCACGGATTGGTTACCGGTCTTGAGCGCCCGTGAGCCCAAGTCTATCCATATGCAACTCTACCAATAAATGGCCCCTTTCAGGTATCCATAGCATGGTTTATGTCCCCTACCGGATTGGCTACCGGCCTAGAGCGCCCATCCAACCATACACTACCACGGGTTGTTCGGTCTCAATGCCCTTCCGATTCGGGTCTTACACGACAAGGATGAACCTAGCCACACAACTAGACAATCCTATGTATGTCATCAAATAACTCGGGAGAGTGTCGATAGGCACCATCGGAGAACATCCCATACTATTCCCTCCGATGCCCAAGGACAGAAGTGTGTCGGTAGGACACCCTCCAATCCCAAGTCATACGTAAGCAATCACACATCAAATCTCATCATTTCTCATGCATCCAATGCATATTCATAATAGTAATCAAATCATGATATTGAAACGAATCATTATAAACATAAGCAAATCAAAATCATAAAGTAACACAACCAATGTGTAAAGATTTAAATGTTACTGTTCTAACACATATGTAACAAGTATCATAATGATTGAAAGAAATTTAGGGATTTCATTCTTTGAATAAAGCACAGTTCAATATTTGATGACTTATATGTTTATGGATATAACCATCCTTACCTTGGATGAGTTGATGATGAATTGAGAATACCAAGAATAGTCCAATAGAATTGTTAAGGCCCTAAACAAACATCAATAATAAGTTAGAAAAGAAGTCGGGAAGATCGGATGTCATTTGGGTCAAAAGCCGACCAAGGTTGTTTATCAAGCAACAACTTTGGTCGATGGTCTTGGTCGATGGTATCGACCAAAAGTATCGACCAAAATTGTCCTCGGGCAGAATAGTGGATTTTGGGGATTTTGGTCCGAGATGAGTCTTCCGGTGTTCGGATCAATCTGAAACTTGGAGGCATACTTAACAACAGTAGTAGGACACTATAAATCAAGGAATTAACCCAATCCAATGGACTAATTAAAAAGCCCCAATTTGAGCTATCAAGTTCAAGTGATAGACATCATGGCATGAGTTGGAATTGATTGCATTGATGAGGAATAGCATGTAATAGCTAGAGAAACTAATAGAAATTCGATTGGAATCATATGGCAATGTTAAACATGAACATAATACACTCTATAGCTCAGTTTGATATCAAATGGTATGATGTTAATAGGTAAATCATGGAATACATATGCTAGGCATGAGATATAAGCATTAGCATCAATGAATGGCTAAGGGAATCATGGATTGAGCATGAGTAGGCCCTTGGAGTGGTGGTTGCAAGGTTGCAGCACCATTCCAAATGTCCCATCAGCAAGATGACAATAGAAAAGAGTAGAAAATGATAGGGTAGAGAGTGGAATGAAGAGTCATACCTTAGTGTGGAAGATGAAGACAAGAATCAATGATAAACTAAGTGTCTTTGATGAGATACCCTTCACACTAACCAAGGAGCTGCTTTGGGAAGCTCTCCCCACGTTCCCAGGTGAGAAAAATGATTGCAAAAGGCTCAAGGCTCGAGGTCATATTAAATAGAAAAGGAATATTCCATGGAATCATTAACTTGGCAGATCGGGACATTTTGGTCGATGGTATCGACCAAAATGATCGACAAAAATATTTTCAGCAGAAAACTTAGGTTTAGAACAGCAACTTCAAGTAGGGATTTGAAAGGCTATACAAGGTCAAATTGAGTGAGGTTTTCTTCCACAATTCAATCAAGAAGTCTAGTTTCGGGGAATACCTTCGGATTGTGCACAGGAGGTCATTTGGTACATCAACCATATTAATCTTCTCCGATGCGTAGACTTTCCTTAAACACTGACAATGCATTTAAGCAAGGGGTATCATTGTCAATGTCCATGGGCTCGGTCTCCGAATCATGATCATCAATCAGGATGGTCCATAAATCTCTTCTTCCACCGCTTCGGGTCCTCGGACCTGAATACAACAGTGGGTCCGGGTCAGGGTCACGGTTAGAATAGGGTTGGATATTACACCACCCCGTGAGAGGACATAAATTGCATTGCGGTTACCCGAAAGGGGCCATTTATTGGTAGGGTTGCAAATGGCTAGACTTGGGCTCACGGGCACTCAAGACCGGTGAAATGATCCGTGAGTGGGACGTGAGAGCTTCCCGTCTACTATTTGTGGATGACCAATAGGGTTGATGAGTCCGGTGAGTAATATCCTTGACTCTAGTGTGAAGGATACCGGAAAGGATCCCGAGAGGGGAGGAATGGACGTATCTGGAACTGACATGATATGATTAAGTAGATGACTTGCATTGGGCTAGGCTTTACCTTGACATGCGCCAATACTTGGACCAAATGGTGATGTGAGAGAGTGGTGACCGAAACCCCAACCATGGATTTGTCCGAGAGGGATGTAGGACCCAATTCCCCCCGGTGATGAGTGACTGAGACTACCTAAAGAAGTATGGTGCTACGGCTTAAAGCATGTCTACCCTAGATAACCAACATACTTAGAGTTAGAATCATATCACATCATATGTCTCATATCATCTGCATCATTTTATGATTATCTTGTGGCTTATGTGTTGTGGAATAACTACCTTCTTGCCGAGTTCTTTGAACTCATTCCTTTTCTGTTGCAATATTTGCTAGACTACTCTATAGGTGATTACTTTGATGGTATGTTCCCTGAGGCGGACCTGGATACCTCATACTACTATCCGGAGGATAGCTACAATGAAGACTTCGGTGACGGTACCGAAGCAGATCCTTCGGCATATCAGGGTTAGCCCTTGAATAGTTTGGGAGCAGCCATGTTGGATCTCTATGGTCTTCACTTTTGAAGAAAATTTATTTATTGTTGAGGAGACTTATGCGTAGCTGCCCACCCCCTTCTTTTGTGACAGTTAAACTTGGAGGAATTGTAATAACTTTAAATTTATTTTCATAACTTGGGGTTTGTAATTTACTAGTTTTGACCTCACTTTCCGCTTGATTGAAGGAGTGGATTCCGCCCACTGCCTTCTTAACTTATCTGATAAGATATTTACTTTAGCACTCTAATTATCTTTGGTATCTCATTTCTGAATTCTATTATTATCAATTGTTAGTGTAATATTGATTGTTCATAATTGTGTTATCGTCGATGTGGATGATGTGGTCCCTGGACTATGGATCTTCGGGGCTGTGGATCACATCCCGGGTATGCCAGATAGGGTACCAGCTGGCTGGATGTGACACCCACTATGTTCTAAAGCCTCCAGAGAACATGGGAAGCCTCTCTCAAGCATTCACTTTGAGTTTTGGAAGATCCTATTTGAATTCTGAAAGCTTTTTGGCGATTCTTCTTCTCTAAGGTTGGTATTCACTACTATCCACACTTCATCTTCTATTTTCTTTGATAGGAGGGATGATCATATGTCATTCCCATGACTGATCCTCCAATCCTTGCTGTTCTAATGTGGATCTCCATACACTATATGACTTTGTGAGTCTCCACATGATGATTTCGAAGGGAAATCAAGTGTTATCTTCATGATTTGATATCCATTATATGTTCTTGATTTCTAGAGCATGCTAGATTCATTCCAATGATTATTTCTATCTAAGATCTACTGTTCTTTTCTTTCTAGAGTGAATTCTCATTCTCTCTAGCCTCTCCGTTGAATTCACGGATTGATTTCGCTAAAAACCTAGTCTTTGATTAAATTATAATTCTACTCTTTTGATCATTGTTGATGCCTAATCTATGCTAGATAGTCTTAGACTACTATTATAGAGTTTCCCTTAAAATTTTGTAGTGTTTCGAATCCCGGAAGTTGAGTCTCGGATCAAAATTTGGAGTTTCTATCTGTACAAGACACTGGGGTTGATCACCTGGGTCGATCAGACCTGAGCGACCCAGCTGAGTTGCCCATAGTGTCCTAGCTGCAATTTTGGTATGTTTTGATCCGTTTCACTTCCAATCTTCGAGGGTTTGATCCTAATGCTTAATCTATGTTTGTTTAGGGTTTATTTGCTAACTTTGGACCTGTCCTAATTCTTTTCTCCGGATTTCTTTGAATTTAAATAAGGTAAGGACGTTTGTTCCCTAACAAGCTAAAATACATGGTTTCTTGTATTTGATTCGGATTGCATGATCATACTACTGTTCTTATGATTTTCTTATAGTTATATTGTTGCCGTAATTACTGTAACTACAGTAGGACTTGCTAATATAATTCAATTGTTATTTGATCATGTATGAATGGTTATTTCCCTATGTATTGATTTATCAGTTGTGCTTATGAATGACTGATTGGGAATGTGATTGCTTAAGTATAATTGGGGAATGGGGAATTTTCTTTTGACATTTCTGTCTTTGGACATCAGTGGAGGTGATATGGGAAGCTTTCCTATGGTGCCCCTTGACTTTTTCCCTAATTATTGGTTGACATACCTAGAGCTTGTCTAGCAGTGTTTGGCTAGGATTACCCTATTATATCAGACCCGATTCGGAAGGGAATTGAGACTAAGTAACCCGTGGCAGCAATGGGGATTTGTGGACGCTCAAGATTGGTAACCAACCCGTGAGAGGACATGAGTCACACTATGGGGACCGTTCATTGGTAAGGTTGTAGTAGTAGACTTGGGCTCATAGGCGCTCAAGACCGGTAACCAACCCATGAGAGGACATGAGAGCTTCCTGTTTACTAATTGTGGATGACCAATAGGGTTGATGAGTCCATAGTCAAAGTTGATTGTAGCCATAGGATACGCTGACTCTAGTGGGAAAGATGCCGGAAAGGATCGCGAGAGGCGAGGAATGGAAGTATTTAACCTTGACTTGATATAACTAAGTAGAAGACTTGCATTAGGCTAAGATTAACCTTGACATGCGCCAATACTTAGACCAATGGTGATGTGAGAGAGTGTTGACCTAAACCCCAGCCATGGAATGTCCGAGAGGGATGCAGGACCCAAGTACCACTGGAGAACCCAAGATACCGAGATGGTTGAAGGAGAGTGATTTGAGACCTACCCAAAGGAGTTTGGTGCTATGGCTTAAAGAATGTCTACCACTAGAGACCAGCATTCATAAAGTTAGAAGCATACATTCATGTCTGTCTCATATCATATTTTGTCTTGTATGATTTGCTATCATGTTATATGTGTTATTGTGGAATAAACTGCATTGCTGAGTTTTTCTGAACTCACTCCTTTTTGCGACAACTTTGTTAGATCTATCTACAAGTAAAAATGACTATGAGGGCCAATACTATGAAGCCCAAGCGGATGACTCATTTTGTCACATCCCTCCAGCTGGTACCCTATTTGGAATACCGGGAGGTGTGATCCACAGCCTCAAAGATCAAGTTTAGGAACAATCATATCCACTTAGCACAATAATATAATCAAAAGCAAGAACAAATCATTGTATTCAAGCATTTTAATAATAAAAATTAAGAGAGGATCTCAGAAGGATCACAAAAGAATATCAGAGTGAGAAAAACAAGATACCAAACAAAAGACAATTGTAGAGTATAGCGGAAATATACCCCACAAACAAACGCAGAAGGTAGGTCGAAATCTAAAGCAAAGTCTAAAGCTATCTGAAATAAAATAAAAGCCTAGAAGAACAAAGTAAACTAATCAAAATCTTATGTCGGCTCTCCTTCTTTAGTCTTCATCTTCTTCACCGTAGGGCTGTGCTCTTGTAACTTCAAGTCAGCTTCTAGATCATGATCCCATCGGTAGATAAGATGATGCCGGTTGCCCTCAATAGGAGTCGTCAATGCAGTCCAAACCTGTGTGCTGGTCACACCATGGGTCATGACCTACTCCATCGGGTTCCGAATCTGCACCATGTAAGGAAGGGTCCTCCGTATCATAGCACGGGTTCTCTTCCCATCCTGCAAAAGCATCTAAAAACAAGTCCCCTGAAGGGTAAGCTCAAAAAGAACTTAGCAAATAGTCCAAACACAACAAACATCTTCACACGCAATCAAAGGCAAACATAAATACAATGATATGAAACAATAAATGCTCAGTATACTTCTAACTCTATATATGTATGCTGGTCTCTATTGGCAGACACACTTTAAGTCATAACACCATACTCCTTTGGGTGGGTCTCAAATCACTCTCCCTCAGCCTTTCTGGCATCTTGGGTTCTCCGTTTGCTAATTGAGTCCTGAAACCTTCTCGGACATACCTTGGTTTAGATCACCACTCTCTCACATCACCATTGGTCTGAGTATTGGCGTATGTACATGGTTAATTTTAGCCCAATGCAAGTCATCTACTGAGTCATATCTACTTAGGGTTAGATACGTCCATTCCTCGCTTCCCGCGATCCTTTCTTGTACCTTTCCCACTAGAGTCACTGTCTCCTTCCCAGCTATGTAGACTCTTAACCCTATTGGTCATCCACACATAGTAAACGGGAAGCTCTCATGTCCTCTCATGGGTTGGCTACCAGTCTTGAGCGCCCATGAGCCCAAGTCTACCACATGCAACCCTAACAATAAATGGCCCCCACAATGTGATTCATGTCCTTTCACGTGTTGGTTACTGGTCTTGAGCGCCCACAAATCCCCACTGCTACCACGGGTGTGAAACCCGACCCTAACCTTAACCCGGATACTCTATTGTCTGTAGGTCCGAAGACCCGAAGTAGAAGTGAAAGTCAACTATTAGCCATATCAGTAGAAGACATAGTGTTCGACTCCGAACCTATGGAGATTGGCGATGATGCCCCATATTTGAAGACAATGTTGGATATAGAAAAGAGACTACGCCTTGATGAAGAGAAGATTGGATGATGACCATAGAGCTTGGTTGGATATGATTTGAAGCCATTTTCCCATGCTAGGTAAGTTATAGTTTATGTGTTTAAAGTTTCGTTTGATTCCGAGTAGTGGAAGACCCTCAAATCCCTAATTCAGGCTTTTCTGTTAGCCTGGGTCGACTAGGCCAGTCTACCCAGCCAATCAACCCAAGGTTGTTGAACTCGAGCAGAATCTTCTGTTTAGGTTATATTGCTATATATACCTCATAACTTCATGATTTTAGTATCCCTAGCCTCCAAAACACTTAGAGAATGAAGGGAACTCATCTCCAAGCCTCCAAAAGTGTGGAAGAAGACCAAACCTTGCAAACTTGCAAGTTCTCTCTCTTGTTCTTCAATCAAAGGTTAGTAATCTTACTTCTATATTATTGATTTATTCTTTCCATGATCTTTCTCTTCTCTAATCTGAGATTATGAAGAAGATGTTGCATCTCTGCAATTGTATCTTCTACAATCTCCATTCATTCTCATATTGTGATCATCATAATCAATTCTTACCATGATTCTTATGTTTTCTACATGCATCTTTGATCATATTCTTATTTTGATTTCTTCTAGCATTATAGATGCCTCTCCATGATTATTCATACCTCTGATTTACTGTATTCATGTACTAGAATGAAATCTCATCATCTCTAGTTCATCTCTTTCATTCATAGCATGTTTTCAATGAAAACCATGATTTTTACCAAAATAGAAAGTATGATTTCAAATTAGTAAGTAATGGTTTTAATCGTTGTTTGATGTCTAAAATATGCTTTTTAGTCTTAGACTACTGTGTTAGACATTCTCTCCAAGTTTCGTAGCATTTCGGATTGTATAGAATAGGTTTCGGATCAAAATACTGTTTTTGGGTTCGGATTACTCTCTGGGCAGATTGCCTAGTTCGACTGAACCAGTCAACTCAGCCAATCAACCCGTAGTGACAGAATTGGATTTCTTCATCCGTTTTGATTCGATTGATGCTCATTCTTTTAGGACTACTTCCTAATGACTGTATGATGCTATTCTAGGGTTTGTTTGCTAACTTTGGATTTATCCACTTGTTCGTTCGGAATATATTCGAATCTATTTAAGGTAAGGACAGTTGTTACCATATTAACATAGATTGCATAGATTTAGTTTCTAATTTGGGAACTACTTAGATTTGCTACTGTTATGATAGTTTCTATTATGATATGAATGCTGTAAGTACAGTAGGATCTTATTTCCTTATTTACTTTATTTACTTGATCATGTATGAATACTTATTCATGTATGTTGCTTATTCATTTGACTTGTCTTATTATACTCTTCTATTTGATGAGGTATCTGTCGTGAATGATTTGAATGAATTGGGATTGTGATTGTTTAGGTATGATTTGGGATTGGGGAATGTCCTTTTGACATTTCTGTCCTTGGACATCATTGGGAATAGTATGAGATATTTTCAATGTTGCCCTTTGACACTTTCCCAGATTATTGGTTGTCATACCTAGGACTTGTCTAGCAGTGTTGGCTAGGATATTCCCTGTTATATCAGACCCGATTCGCAAGGGTATTGAGACCGAACGACCAGTGGTAGCAATGGGGATTCATGGGTGTTCAAGACCGGTAACCAACCCGTGAGAAGACATGAATCACATTGTGGGGGCCATTTATTAGTAGGGTTGCATATGGATAGACTTGGGCTCATAGGCGCTCAAGACCGGTAACCAACCCGTGAGAGGACATGAGAGCTTCCCGTTTACTATATGTGGATGATCAATAGGGTTGATGAGTGTCACATCCACCCAGCCGGTACCCCATTTGGAATACCCGGGATGTGATCCACAGTCCAAGGATCAATGATCTGAGGTCCATACCTCCCACATACACGGTAATAAAATCATGAACAGTAATAATCAATGGTAAAAACGATTAATACTAAACAATATGTATAAGATAGGATTAAATATATATCAGAGTGCGGAAGATAGATAATATCATAATGTGGTCAAAATCATATCAGTGAGAGAAGGTGTGGTAGCCACCCTCTCAGAGCAGCGGAAAGTAAAAGTAGTTAAGTACATGTCCAGGTATCACCAGAAGAATCCAAATACATGTTAATTACAGGCCCTTATACTCCATAAACACACCGGGGAAATGGGGCACTACGCTAGGGTTTCTTCTATACTAATAGTAATCTCCTCAACAGTACGGATGAAGTAAACCCAACGCTGCCGCTCCCGCACAACTGTGGGGCTAACCCTGGTGCGGATGGTAATCCTCCTCGGCTCCAATATACGGATCCTCGCCGACGCCACTACCCAGAGGGTAGTATGTGGAATCATAGTCTGCCTCAAGGGAGGTGCCATCGTAGTCCTCGGTACCTGTAAGATAATCTAAAAACATTTGCATAAAAGGAATGAGTTCGAAGAACTCACAGCAAGGAAGTTATTCCATAATTAGAAATCATACACATTCAGAACATATTATAATGCAATGCGATATGGAACATATGATGCAAATATGAGTCTAACTCTATGAATGCTAGTCTCTAGGGCATCGGTTTAAAACCCGTGTGGGACCTTCTACAAACATAGGTTTAAAACCCGAGTGAGTTCCTTCTCAAACTTATTGAATTTCTCCGGAAATTCTTAAGTAAAGGCATCGGTTTAAAACCCGTGTGGGACCTTCTACAAGGCATCGGTTTAAAACCCAAGTGAGTTCCTTCTCAAACTTATTGAATTTCTCCGGAAATTCTTAAGTAAAGGCATCGGTTTAAAACCCGTGTGGGACCTTCTACAAGGCATCGGTTTAAAACCCGAGTGAGTTCCTTCTCAAACTTATTGAATTTCTACGGAAATCTCTAAGTAAAGGCATTGTTTTGAAACAACTAAGACCTACTGCAACAAAGACTCAAGTGACTGACAATGTTCAAAGATGAAGTTAATTCTTTATTCCTTTAAACGACTAGAAGGGGCCAACCTTTACATCAAATATACATGTGAGATAACAAGTGTTGAGATACAATCTTTGTTCGGTCAAAAAGGAAAGCCATCATCGGTGATCATCAAGAATTAAAACAAGATCGAAGCATCTTTGTCAGAAGTAACACAGAGTCAAGAAGCAACACAGATTCAAGAAGAAGAAGAAGAACAGAGTCGGGGAAAACATATGTTATCATTTTTTTTTATCTCCCTCGTGGATTGCAAAGCATTCTCTAAATACAAAATCCTTTGCAATTCCATACTCTTTATCTAGCTTTTCCAGAAGAAGCCTGATCTTTCACCAAACCATCATTCAAGGCAAGCTCTTTATAACTGAATCCTTTAAGAGGAGGAGAGTCATCAAGATGATGCATTATATCCGGATCTGGAGGTGGAAGGTCCGTTGCATCCTTGGCCCAGACAGGAAGAAGAAGTCCCAGCTTTGCAAACAGTTTAGGATGACAATTGGTGCGGTGGGACGTTGACTCATCTCCAGACCCTTTCGCCCCTGCTGAAAGCTTTCCTACTTCCCGCTCCAGCTGTCGGATCTTCTCCCTGCCATCATCCAAATCCGAACGAAGACGCTCGTTCTCGGAATTCTTCTCTAAGGCAATCTCCCAAGCTTAATTTCCAAGACGAGCAATCTCAGCATCTTTGGCTTTGGATTCTTCCTGAAGCCTGGAAACTTCATCACTCAGTATACTGAGTCTAAAGGCTGCTTCCACTTGGTTGTGGAAGTTACTAGTGAGACTCCTGCAACAACCTAAGGGTTAGTCAAGATCAAAAGAAAAATCTTCAGAACGAAAGGTAATGAAGAAAAACTTACATCACCAGTGTGAAACCTAGCCCTAACCTAACCCTGACCTTGACCCGGTAACCCGGTTGTTTTTAGGTCCGAAGACCCGGAGTAAAGGAAGAAGCCAACTATGGGCCATCTTAGTAGAAGACATGGTGTTTGACTCTGAACCCATGGATGTTGATGATGGAGTTCCATACTTGGAAGTCTGTGCAGATTTGGAAAGGAAGCTGCACCTGTCTAAAGATGAGATTAGTTGAAGGACTTGGAGTATTATCTGACTTGGTTTGAAGGTATTTCTACACACTAGATATGTCACTTGATATGTGTGCAAAAGCCCATAAGGTTTAGAGCCCATTTGATCCTCCAATTCCCTGTTTGAACCTTACTGTCTGCCTTGGTCGACTGGACCAGTTGACCAAGCACTCGACCAAAGGATTGACAAATCCGAGAAAATCCAATTTTAGGGTTTTTCACTTATATTTAAACCCTACTTCGTGTTTCTTTGTTACGGCTGCCTCCTAAACACTTTTTGAACGTGAGAAGACCTCTCTGAAACTCTCTCTGGTGATTCGAACGGCTCCTCTGCAGATCCGAAGCCTCTCATCTCCCGATCTGCCAATTCAAGGTTAGTAATCACTTCGACATTACGAATTTCTTTTCTTCGATCTTGTTCTTGATTGAGATTAGGAAGAAGATGCTGCATACTTGCAACCATCTATTCCGTGATCTCCTTCGTTTCTTTGAGATCTATGATCATCGTCATGATCTTAAACCTAGCCGAATAAATTTCTTGAAACCCTAACCCTTGTTTGATTCTGGAAACCTTTGGTAACCTCCCATGCGAGGGAAACCTCATGGGTAATGTTTCTATTAATCTAAACTAGATTTTCTATGATTTCTTGTTATTTTCTTGATAGCAATCATTCCCTTTCATTCCGTGATCATAACCTTTTTATGGAAACCATAAAGGTTGAAACCCTAATTTCTTGGGTCAAATCAAGAACCCATATTTTGACCATGACTTGATGAATTTACCTTCCCATATGATTCTAATACATTATAGGAAGTTCCCCTTCAAATTTCGGATCAATCTGACTTCAAACGAAGAAGTTATGACCAAATCAGTTTCAGCAATTCTGTACTGACTCGCTTGGTCAACTGGGCCAGTCTACCAAGCACTCGACCAATGATGTCAGTAGCTTCGTTTTTCACCTGATTTGATTTGTTTGCTCTTTGATATTTTAGGTATCTTTCCTAATGTTGTATCTATGATTGTTAGGAGTTTATTTGCTAAGTTTGGAGTTGCTCTCTTTGATCTTTGGATTATCTTCGGCGATAATCAAGGTAAGGACAGTTTTTTCATAATAACATAGATCGCATACTCTCTGGTTTCTACTTTATGAAACTATGAGTTTGGTTACTGTTCTTGTACTTTATACTTCTGATATACTACTGTAAGTACAGTAGCACTTGTTTATGTATTCTTTTTCATTATTCAAGCTTATATGAGATGTTTATTACTGCTTGATCGGATTATATTTTTACATTCTCTTTTATATGATGAATTGTTGGTTGTGTATGTCATGACTGATCTGAGAATGTGTTTGATTAAGTATGGTTTGGGATTGGGAAGTGTCCTTTTGACGCTTCTGTCCTTGGACATCGAAGGGAATAGTATGGGATGTTCTCCAAAGATGCCCATTGACGCTTTCCCAAATCATTGGTTGTCATACCTAGGGCTGTCTAGCAGTGTTTGGCTAGGATGTCCCCGTTATATCAGACCCAAATCGGAAGGGTATTGAGACCGAACGACCCGTGGTAGCAGTGTGATTCACGGGCGCTCAAGACCGGTAACCAACCCGTGAGAGGACAGGAATCATATTGTGGGGGCCATTTATTGGAGGGTTGCATATGGCTAGACTTGGGCTCATGGGCGCTCGAGACCGGTGAGTTATATCCATGAGAGGACATGAGAGCTTCCTGTTTACCATATGTGGATAACCAATAGGGTTGATGAGTCCGTATTCGAGAGGGTCGGATACGCTGACTCTAGTGTGAAGGATACCGGAAAGGATCTCGAGAGGGGGAGGAATGGACGTATCTGGATTTGAGTTGAGATAACTCGAGTAGATGACTTGCATTGGGCTAGGCTTTACCTTGACATGCGCCAGTACTTAGACCAATGGTGATGTGAGAGAGCAGTGACTTAACCCCAGCCATGGAATGTCCCGAGGGATGAAGGACCCACTACCAACTGGAGCCGAGTGAACTGAGACCTTCCCAAAGAAGTATGGTGTTATGACTTAAAGCATGTCTGCCAATAGAGACCAGCATACATAGAGTTTAGATGCATACATACATTATCTGTTTCATACTGCATTGCATCTTGTTATGATTTGCTATATGTTATTTATGCTGTTATAAGTTAACTGCTCGCCTTACTTGAGTTTCTTTCGAAACTCATTCCTTTTTGTACAATCTTTTGTTAGATTATTCTACAGGTACTGACTACTATGAAGGACAGTACAATGAAGCGTAAGCCGATGAAGCGTACTACACGCAAGGTGTTGGCGACAATCAAGATTACTCTGATGATCCCGCAAGCGATCACATTTCATACTACGATTAGAGACAACGTGGAATTGGAACATTTCTGTTGGATTGATGAAGTCCACTATTTTGAAGATGTCATCTATAGGATAGAAAACTCTTAAGTTTAGTTTGTCTTTCTTATTCTCTTTTGTTTCAGTTGTTATTCCTTTTAGACTTACATACTACGTTCCGCTGTATATGTGGAGTGAGTTTCCGCCTCTCTCTACTTCTTTTGATATCTTCGGATATCTGGTATCATTTTTCCGCACTCTAATTTTATTAATTATTCATTTCTTGATTTTAAATCTTTTGTTTATAATATTTAAACCTTGATTATTTCTTGTTTATGATTATGTTATTGTATATGTGGGAGGATGATTTCCTCGATACTTGATCTTCGGGGCTGTGGATCACACTCCTGGGTATGCCAGTTAGGGTACTGGCTGGGGGGATGTGATAACCAGTGATTTCATAAGTTCCCTATCTGGGACCGTAGAAAGGGTTCTGCTCTCGGCAGGCATCTAAACAGCAGTGCACCATTCTAGTGCCTTGTCAAAATCTCCTGTCACCAAGTCAGACCTTTTCAACGACCAAGAAGGATGGAACATGTCATCGGCCAACCGAGGGCGCTTCCTAGTGGCAAAATCCTCCGTCTCCATGGAAGGAGTGGAGGAGGATGCCAAACAAGCACTAGAGTTGGAAATCCGAACTACAGCTGTGGGGACCACATCTTCCTCAGAGGCCCGAAGGGTCTTCATCATGGAAAAGGACTCCAGCGTAGTGTCAGCAGGGGTTTCAACAGTGTGAGCAACGATGGAGGGAGCCACATCCTCCTTAGAAGACTGAACGGTCTCTCTAGGCAGAGGATGCGTGGGAGAAGCATTAGTAGAAGCTGTGGGAATCTGATCTGAAGATTCACCAACAGCAATCTCCCCATGTTTAGAAGATTCGCCAACGGCAGTCACCTCAAGGGGAACAACCTTCGTCAATACTGGAGTAGTCTTCTTGCAAGATTTTTCCCTAATATTATCCATGTTAATTCATGGAGGCACTACAAATGAAAAGCAAACAACATCGGTACGAGAATCCAACAAATTATAGCAGAAAAGGGAAAACCCTGGATTTCTGTCGAACAGATGAAGTAACGAACACCCATCAGGGAACTTTCATAAATGAGTAAACCCCAAGTATGAATACTGTGGAGATTACTTAGGGAGAAGGAGAAGTTTGTTATAAAACTAAATGACAAAGCAGAAGGCTTACTTGTTCAGGTTCTAATCGAAGATATTGTTGAAAGATAAGAGAACATAGACAACAAAGGAAGACAAAATATTACTTTGCAAATTTGATAGACAAGAATAACTTGCAGATAGCAAGACAAGGATGAAGCACCCTTGAGGAACTTAAATAGCCTCAAGGAGTGATGCGGCGATTGAAAGCCCAAGTTAATCAAGGGACAGGATGGAAGAGACGCTTCGAATTCCGAAAAATGCAGGATCATCGATCAGGGGATAACGGCACTTCAAATTCGAAACTTGAAGGTTGACCTAGGTTTCCATGTGGAAAAATGTGCACCTGATACGAGGATACTGCCAAATACCAACTGTCGCACTAGTATTAAATAATAGAGTATTTTGGGAAGAGCAACTTGTACATGAATACAAGGAAATGTTTGGGCTTTGTTATAAAGAAGGAAGCAGTTGGAAGATAAAAGTTCAAGTGTCACAAAAGGTTCGGAAGAATCATATTAACCAAATGCATCTCTCCCGAACGCATCTTTCTGATGTCCCGAATGATATCTTCAATTAAGGCTTTTGAGGTTCTTCGGGAAGAGGCGGCGAGTCAGCAAGATACTTCTCGATGTCTGGATCTGCTGGATAAGGATCCTCTTCTTCCAAAACCCAGTCAGGGAAAGGCAGCTTAAGCTTCTCAAAGATTTCCTTGTGACACACCTCCTGAAAGGGAGTTGTGTCAAAGGAAGGATTAGATTCAAGAAGCTTTCTTCAGACATCATTCTGCCCCTCTCGATAAGCTTGAAGGTTGAAGGAGCCCAACAGGTCGTTGAAAGGAAAGCTGTTTAGATATTTCCGAATGCAGTCCCTCCGAAGATCTTGTGAAAGATGTTCGGGCTTGCTGGGAACTGTCATCTTCTTCAAGGCGTTCGTTATCTTAAGCCTGAAACTCGAGGCTTTCGCTGAACGCGGTAGCAGCATTTTTCTGCTTCTTGGCCTCACTTTCGGCAGCAACAGCACGACTGACCGACAGGTAAAGTTCTTTTCTCAAAGAACTTATGGCCTCCTCATTCTTCTCTTGTGACTCTTCGGCTGCTTTCTTCAGCCAATCCACCTCAGAATTGGCCTTCGCCAAATTCTCTTCGCAGGTCTGCAGCAAGGAGCCGCTATGGCCAACTCGGCTCAATGCGTCCATGTGTTGATAGAAGCTCAACACAGCATTCCTAGAAAGGCAGGAGGATTATCAGAAAATCCCAGAAGAGATTACAAAGCAAGTAGTAAAAGCTCAAGAAAAGTAATACCTTGTGGAAAGACGAATGAGAACGTCATCTTGCAGGGTTTCAAAGGCTTGACGGTTGGCAGGCATAAGGCCGATAGAGCTCCACTCGGCAGCTTTCTTGGGATCTTGCGTGACTAGGTCTGTCTGTGTCAAAGACCACTACGGGACAAAGATCTCCTCAGAATCTTTATTCTTCTTGGATTTCTTCGGGGCAGAAGCATCGACTGAGTCGTGCTTCCTTTTGGTTTGGATGGGAGAGGGGATCTCAACCTCTCCCCGAAGCCTCAACCACTGGCTTCAGGTTCCTAATACCCTTGTAAGAAGGGTCTGGAGGCGGCACGGAGGCTACCTGTTCTGCAGTCAATGCTCGAGGAGACCGTTGCTCTGTAGTCACAACGGCCTTGGCTGTCACACCCCACCCGCCGGTCTCGGTTACCCGCCCGACAACTCGTGGGAGTGATTCGTCACAGGATCCACGGTTTTAGTCTATCAACAATAATAAATACAAATATCGACAATCAAGACCAATAAATGTTCAATAAATGAAATAAAATGAATACGAGTTCAGCGGAAGCAATCAAAAGAGTTATATTATTTTCTTTCCAGTTTCCTTTTCTAAGGCTAAATAATGTTTTTCATGAATCTCTAGAAAGGGTGTTCTCTAGTTCTTCTCCATTCGCTGAGCGAACTGTCTAACCACTTTCCGTCTCTGTCCATCAATAGGTGTGATAAGCGCACTCCATGCACTCACATGAGCTCCCGCACAAGCTATCTCCATTTCCCACTGTCGGTGCCACATCCTCTTCATACGGGAAGGTTCCTTCATAGGAAACCAGTCCATCTTCTGGCATAATTCCTCCATCTGTGCAGGCTAATAAACATATACAAAATAAAGGAGTGAGTTCTGGAGAACTCAGTAAGAACAATTACAATTCCCATCAATTATCCAACAAAGCATAAATGCATAAATGATATGAATGAGTGCAAAGTATGAATGATTCTAAGATTCTAACTATGCAAGTCTCTAATAGCTGACATGCTTTAAGATATACACCAGCCCTCCTCTGGGTAAGTCTAGTCACTCTGATCTGGCAAGGACTGGTTACCTCTCTAGGGATCCTGGGCAAAATGGAAAGTCCACACCTGGCTCTCAAACCATGGCTAGGGTTAAGTCAACACTCTCTCTCACCACGACCATTGGTAATGAGTATTGGCGCATGTCGGGGTTTCTAATCCAATGCAAGGTCATACTGGTAACATGTCTACATGAAGTCCAGATACATCCCCTATGGCACCAACCAACTCGGTTCAGTATCCTTTGCAACCTAGGAATGAGAATCGTCACAGACTAGCTACCGCTATTGGACTCCGCTCCTTAACCCTATGGTCATCCACATATTATTGGGGCGGAAGCTCTCATGACTCTTCACGACTCCCGGTCCGTTCCTTGGACGTCCATGAGCCCAACCCTAACATATGCAACCTTACCATTTATATGACTAACAGTGGACCAACGTCACATCACTGTCATCACGGGTCATCTGGTTTCAATCCCCCTACCGAAAGGGTAGTAGCATGTGGGGTTCCTAGCCATGCAATTCTAGACTCTACCTAAGAATGTCATCCAATAGTCATGACAAGTGCTTTGGAGACATCAGCGAGGCATGTGTCCCATTCCACAACCTTCTGATATCCCAAGCTAAGATATCCCAAAGGAATACCTCATCCATCAGAATCTCATACTATGCATCATCAATATATCACATTCATAACCAACAAAGTATATATGTAAACAAGATAAATAGCAGTAATATAACAAGATCAGTATGTAATACATGACTACAGAAGCATATATAATGAAAGACTAATGCTAACAGACACTGGACTAGCATGTTTAAGTCTATTCATAAAGATAGGATTGAATGTCCTTATCTCAGATATAAGTAAATCGTCCAGGAAACGGAATCCGTAAACTATTACAAGACTTTCTTTTCAAACAGAGAATACCTAAACACGGGGTTACAATAATGTATAAGTTAATTGAATCAAAGTGGATCAAAACCAAAAGTCATTTGGTCATCATTTTACCAGCCGGTCGCTTGGGCCGGTCACTTAGGTTCAGTGACCGCCACTAGTGACCGCCCCAAAAACAGAGAGTTTCAATCCAAAACTCAGGCTTCTGATCATCCGTTTTCAATTCGGATTACGAGTGATCATGGCCTAAATCTCGAATCTAACACTCCTATAGCCAATGGGTGAAAGGAAACCTAACAATTACCATCGATAGATTACCCAGAACTCTCCCCTTGATTGGATTATCCTTTTCACGAAAGCAGAGTTTCGTTTTTGGATGACTCACCTCAAGAAGATTGGAAAGAGAGTTACAATCGATCAAAAGGGTAACCACCATGATGAGGGGATGGGTTAACACGAAATTGAAAGACAAAGGAGATAAAGGATGAAGGGTGAATCCATTACCTCACTTCAGAATACCAGAAACAGGGAAGGATTGATCTCCAGATCACTGCCAGCACTTCAGATCTGCTTTCGGCACTTCTCTGCAGCCGTTTAACCTCTAAAAACGGTAACCATGAATAAAATATTCGTAAATTGGACGAGGGTTACCTTTTATAGAAGTCAGGGGGCAAAATAGGGCAAAATAGGGCAAAACCCCGAAAACAGACCGGGCGGTCGCTCCAGGCGGTCGCTTGGTTTGATCGACCGCCACTAGCAACCGCCCCCATGTATTTTGCTATACAAGGGTGCTTTTGCTAGGGGGTTGATATCCAAGTACAACCTAGCCCTAAACAAGAGATGGGGGAGATCTTACCTTCATTCCGGACATCTCTAGACATCACTTGCCTTCCAGAAGACCAACTACCAATCAAGGCAGGCTCTTCAGACAGGGGATCCAGATCCATGGGTTCAGGGTATGTATCATGGACTTCTATCCGGACACTCCACAAGCTTACCCAACTAGACCTTCGGGTTCTCGGACTTGCAATACGGATCTCGGGTTAG
This sequence comes from Hakea prostrata, assembly GCF_041222555.1. Taxonomy (NCBI): domain Eukaryota; kingdom Viridiplantae; phylum Streptophyta; class Magnoliopsida; order Proteales; family Proteaceae; genus Hakea; species Hakea prostrata. The sequence goes on from NC_142606.1 coordinate 29,640,075, forward strand.
AAATACTGGGGTTGTTACATTGCCAGCCTTCACCCGAAGGCTGTCTGGGTTCATTCTTGGAGGCACAACAAAGAAAGACGAAAGTCAGAAAGTTGAAAAAATTCGCAGTACATTCAAGAAAGTGAAACGTGGTAGTTAGAAAGCTCACGTTGAGCCAACCCCCAGTATTGGAGAATGGAGTTGTATTCCATCTCAAGCCCATGTATCTCTTGATACCATGGAATTGACTTGATCTTCCTAACAACAGCTCTATCTTCTTTGGATGGTTGAGGGACCCGGTTGCCCTCAGAATATGAAGTATACAGTTTCCAGGTGGTCGGGAAATTAAGATCTGATTGAGGCGCTCGGCAGAAAAAATACCGCTTGCGCCACCCTTTGTGATTGGAAGGGCAAGTTCCTCTGGCAAGAATGCTGCCTGACCAGTCAAGCTCAACTTTGTTGCGCTTGGAAAGCACAACCCAGCCAGGAGGATGGGAAAGAGAAAGAACATGAAAATGTACAAAAAGAGGAAGAGAAGGTATGATACTAAGCTCAAAACATAAACCCGAAGCCGACGATGAGACGCCAGCTATTGGGAAGAAGCATTATGGGACAAATGTCCCAATGATTCAAAGTAGCAGAAAACAAAGTATTGGAGAAGGGAAAGCGAACCCCACTCTCCAGAGTATCTATGTACAGGGAAAATCCACCAGGACGGATCGAATCAACCCTCTCATTAGGAGTGGGAACCCTAAGTTGGTACGAAGAAGGAAAGTCGTAGTGTTGGACGGCTAAAGGAAGGTTTTCCTCAGTAAAGGAGGAAGCAACAGAACCAGGTCCATCAACGGACCTGGTAGGTTGTTTGGACTGCCCAGAGGATTTGGCAGTCACCTTCGGAGTCTTGGATGGTCCAGACTCAGGAAGGGTAGAAGAAGCCCCAGCATTTTCTTTTGCTTTTCTTAGTTGGCTAACTTCTGCGAAGTCACGCCAAGAGAGCATTAGGGTTTTCTTGTTGCTATCCGACTGCTCAAAGGGGACTGGCAAAAGCCTCATCACCAGTATCGCCCTTACTGGCGTTAAGTTCAGGAGGAATTTCTGAAAAAACCCTACCGCCCTCCATTACTAAAAAGTTTGATGGTGGTTTCTAAAGAAAGAAGAAACCTAGAGACGAAAGTAAACTTTGCAAAAGAGTCGATGACTTCTTCCGAATCACCGAGGCAGAAAGCTCGAGAGCGAGAAGATCGTAAGGGCGCGAAGAAGACGACGAGGTTTCAAAATTCCAGACAAAGAGAATGAAACCTACGAAGACAACGAACCACTTTTAAGCACTTGCACGAGTGTTCGAGGATGTGTACGATCGAGATGGACTCAACATCAACGATCGAGATTTGGAGACGGTTCGAAAGTTTGAACTCACGAATCAAAAACAGGCGTTCAGAAACCGTCATTTTGATTTCGTGAGCAACGATAGTTTCGGCTACAAAGGACGCGTGGCATCACCCCCACAAAGAGTGAGGATACTCACAATGCTCGAGGAAAAAGCGACACAGCCGCATTAAATGTGATATGACACTTAATGGGTTGGGGATTATGCAAAACTATTGTTCGACGAAGAACCCAATTAAAAACCAAGCCCTCGGGATCGACCGAACGCTTGGTTTGGGGTGCTCATGATATGGAGAAAATATAACCGAACCTGGTTCAATCTTGGTTTGACCCTCAACCCCGGTCGGGACGAAAAGAATCGACTCGCTTTCGAGTGAGCCGGGTCCAGGAGATAGCTTGCTGAGGAAGAAAACTAACTCAGTCACAAGCACGCTCTAATCCGATACGATCGGAATAGGCTAATCAACCTAAAGACGGCTAGCAGTATTTGGCGGATGTCACTCATCGCTATTATATGGATAACTACCATATAACGATCGTATTATCAAATGAGTCATCTACTAGTCCAACCTAGTAGAGATCTATCACTCAACGGATCTATTTGTTAAGATCCAACGACTATCCGAAGAAGGCTCAAATACATCCAACGAAGGAGATTCGGAGGTACACTCTATATAAGACATTACCTACTCACAAGGTAGGGGAGGACACACGATTACAATCTGAATCGTGTTCTCTTTATTCATTCCTTAGCTTTGTGCTCTAGCAGAGCCGTTTGTGATTAAGTTCATCAACTGACTTAGCCTTCGGAGGTGGACTCCCGATCCCAGCGGTCGGGCCACATCTGACGTTCGTTTTTGCAGGTCATTCTCAGGAGATCTAAGGGCTGAGTAGATTTTGGACGCATCAAAAACAATAAAGATAACTATTGCATTAACTTTGAGTGGAGATACAAGTGGCAAGTGGCAATCAAGAGGAAGTTCACCACCGGCACTTTAACAGTTTAACATCGTCAATGCACGGTTGGTAGAGTGGTAAGATCCATACTTCTCAGTGGAGAAGTCATGGGTCGACTCTTGTGAACGACAAAGCTCCTTCTGAGTACGTAATCGAGGTGCACACAAGCTGGCTCGGATGAACCTCAGACACTAACAAAAAAATAGTTTAACATTGTTACAAAGATTCTATTAAATTCTTTTTTTAATTACAAAATGGTTAAAAAAAGAGGAAAAAATAAGGTCACTAACAGGGCACAAAGAGTTAGTTGCAAGTTTGAAATTTTTACTCTTTTGAGAGTGGAGAATTCAAATTCTTAGCTACAGGAAGTATGGACTCCAATACTGCTCTTGAAGGTTTCACTGGATGCTTAAATTTTGGTTTTTTTTTTTTTTTTTTTTTTTGGTGAAGAGCTGAATTCAATTAAAAGAAAAGCCCCTGGGATACAAAGTACCAATTACATCAAAATGCAAAAGCCAAAGAACAAAAGGTGGGGGAGAGAAAGAAAAAGAAGAAGCCTGAGAAACAGCAGCATAAGAAGCTAATCTATAAGCTACAGAGTTGCCTTCTCTATGAGTATGATTTACAATTAAAACATCAAACAGAGAGGAAAGACTGAAGATATCATGTATGTAATGACTGATCTTCCAAGGTGGAGTCTCTGACTTGTTGTTAATCATACTAACAACTGCTTCATTGTCACTTTCAATAATTACTTTCTTTAGATTGAGGGAGATAGCTAGCTTCAGTCCTTCTCGAATTGCAGCAGCTTCCATTTGAATTGCTTGTGAGTTTCCTCCTTTACAGTAGAAGGTGAAGAGAGTGTGACCCAAGTGATCACGAGCAATACCACCAAATCCAGTCTGGAAGTTGTTGGAACCCTTGCTGATTGCAGATCCATCAACATTGATTTTGATGAAATGCAAAGGAGGTGCCCTCCATTTAATGCTTTTGAACTCTTTTCCTGATCTGCTATGCTGATGAAGGGCTAGATGCTCTGCAGCTGTTGATCGAGCAGATCTCCATATATGATATGGATCACTCACTGGTCTAGAGTAGACAGCATTATTGAAAGCTAACAAAATGTGCCATAGCATAAGTAAGTGTTGTATGAGTTCCTCCAATGCTGAACTGTTTCTTCTTGCTGAATTTAATCAATGAGAAATCTGATCTATAAGATTTGTGGATCGATAACACCAACAAATTCTGAGGTTTGACCATACCTGTTTGGCAAAGTGACAATGAAGAAAGATATGATTAGTGGTGGCTCTTTCTTGTGAACAGAGTGAGCAAATATCACTGATTCTACACCCTCTTTCAGATAAAAGAGCGGGTGTAGGGAGCTTACCATGCAGTAGTTTCCAAACAAAATGAATGACTTTGGGGGGCAGTGGGAGGTGCCATAAGACAAGCCATGGTACTGAAGGATTCTGATTATGATTTTTCGAAAAAAATCTATAAGTTGAAGCGACTGTATCTAACAAATGAATGACTTTTGGTATATATTTGGTGTATCTAACAAATTAACATATTGAAAAAATATGGTGCACAATGGAGAGATACTCAATCTACTGTTAGAAGTTAGAACCAAACTGATCATGGTCGTTAAATCTAAGATCAAAGGCCAAAGCCTTTAGATATTAGTACTAACTACTAAGACTAGAGACAATACATTTTGTACTTTTAAATCCCCACCCTACTTAGCGGTTAAGCAGTTTGCAAGCAAATCCTCCTAGAAAGACTCAATTTATGGAGAAATATAAGGGTAATAGACTTCATACCAAAAAAAAAATATAATGGTAATAGACTTATGCATTTGCAAAATCTAACCTTAATGAAGTTTTATTTTTCGTTAAAAGAAAAAAGTTTCGAGATTTTCGTGTTAAAGGTGACCAAGATTTCCCTAGGGTTTGGCGTCAGTTCAGATTCAGTCAAGCCAAAGTATAACGCTATGGTTCATGAAACCAAAATAGAGAGGGGCTAGGGACTTAAATTATAGATTAGCCTTCTCATGTAGTGAATCTAGTGATAACTATCAAACCAAATAAAAGGAAAAGATGGAAAATACTTGGCTGCCACATGGGTAATGATAAGGAAAGTATAAATAAGCTTAAACTAGTTCGGTTTGAGCCCAGTCTGACCAGATCGGAATCAAACCAGTTCGGTTTGAGCCTAGTCCGACCAGTTCAGATCAAGTTAGACCGACCATATCAAGGTCGGTCGAATAAGTACAAAGGCTGAATAACAAGGTAAATCTGAATAAGACTCTAGTCAAAGAAATAGTATTCAGTCAAGACTCAACTACTCATGTTTGATTAGGACTCAATGACTAAGATTTAGATCGCAACCTAACTAAGTTTGAGTCCCACTCAAACTCATACTTAGAAAAGCTATAAAAAGGTATGAGAACACAAGAGAAAGGTACGGCTGAATAGAACTATCACTATTCGAAATCTTAGTGTTCATTACTTTCTTGCCTTCCTTAGTCGGATCCCTAACTAGATCGTCGGAGGTGAAAACTCGACCTCCACGGTTGAGCTCATTCTTGCTACACAATCCTGTTTGGCCGGGGAGGTCGAGTTTTCACCTCCGACGATCTAGTTAGGGATCCGACTAAGGAAGGCAAGAAAGTAATGAACAATAAGATTTCGAATAGTGATAGTTCCATTCAGCATACATTTCTCTTGTGTTCTCATACCTTTTTATAGCTTTTCTAAGTATGAGTTTGAGTGGGACTCAAACCTTAGTTAGGTTGCGATCTGAATCTTAGTCATTGAGTCCTACTCAAACACGAGTAGTTGAATCTTGACTGAATACTGTTTCTTTGGCTAAAGTCTTATTCAAATTTACCTTGTTATTCAGCCTTTGTACTTATTCGACCGACCTTGACATGGTCGGTCTAACTTGATCCGAACTGGTTTGATTCCAATCTGGTCGGACTGGGCTCAAACCGAACTAGTTTAAGCTTATTTATTCTTTCCTTATCAATCCTATCATATAAATTATCCAACTAAGTAACTTTTGTTGGATTTGTTTTATTATTTTATAAAATTTTAACTAAACATATGGGAATATTTTAAAAAAAATTTATGATAAAATAAATACAAAGAAAAATCAATAATGAAAAAAAGAAGAAGATAATCAAAGGTTAAATAGAGTAGAAAAAAGAAAATGATTGAATTATTAAGTTTCAAATGTAACGTTCGGAAGTCTAGTTATACTGTAAAATTGTTAAATTTCAAACCTAACCTTCACAAAAGTATCCCTACTTCATGCAAACCATACAAATTCTGTATTTTTTTTTTCTTCACACAAATATCCTATTTCTTATGTAATCATAGATTTCAGTATTCAAAAACAATATAAATGTTTTAGGATGCAAACAATTTCTCAACTAGGAAGAGAAACCAAACATGAATTTTACCATACAACCCCTTCACCTCCTAGGTTTTTGTATTTCCAAGAATAACATTTTAGATATAATTTCATTGCTTGCGAACATGAATTTTACCATACAACCCCCTCACCTCCTAGGTTTTCTAATTTTCATGAATAACATTTTAGATATAATTTCATTGGTCGCTAGGAGGAAGACAGCAGGCCAAAGTTGGTCGGAAAACAAAGGAACTCACTTTATTAATCATCGCGAAGGTAGAAAATGGTGGGCTTCGCTGGTTCTGTGATCTCCACCGTCCCTTCAAGCATCTTGGTCACCTTCCCCATTGAAGGTCTCATCTCCGCTTTATCTTGGACGCACCACATCGCAGTCTTCACCATTCGATCCACCATCTCAAAATGAGCCCTGCTATCATAACTGTTCTTGATCCTATCGTCCAATAAATGTTCCACATTCATCTCTTTATACACTTTCTCAAATGCCCATCTCGGATAATACCATTCTTCACTATCAACCGACGATCTGGTGAACTCATTGTTTCTGATTCCACTCACAATCTCCAACAAAACCATTCCATAACTATAAACATCAGCTTTAGCTGTGATGGGTTCCATCTTCACCCATTCAGGCGCCAAGTACCCTCTTGTTCCTCTGATCCTTGACATGGACACATGGTCTTCCTTCTTGGTCAGCTTGGAAAGCCCAAAATCTGAAACTTTAGGGCAAAAATCCTCTTCAAGAAGAATATTCTCTGGTTTGATGTCGCAGTGAAGAACCCATTCAAGACACTCTTCGTGAAGGTAAGCAATGGCCCTGGCTACACCTTGAGCAATCCTGTATCTCATGTTCCAATCAAGCGTTGGCCTTGGGTCATCGCTGTTGGAGCGGAAGAGGAATTGAGCAAGAGACCCATTTGGGATATATTCATAAACAAGCATCCTCTGTTTCTTCTCTGCACAAAATCCCCACATTCGAACTAAATTAAGGTGATGCATTCTAGCTATGATTGTAACCTCAGCCCAGAACTCAGCCTCGCCGCTGGCAACATCTTTAAGGCGCTTCACGGCAACAATTCGATGATCAGGGAGTTCGCCTTTGAAAACCACACCATACGCACCGCGTCCGATGACATTGGAGAAATTATTTGTGGCTGTTTTGAGCTCTGCGAAGCAGAACCGTTTGGGGCCTCCCGTGTGTAAGAGCTCAAGACTTACCACCTTAGCCATGCCTCTGTATTTGATGTATTTCTTGAGGAAAGCCCAGAATGAGAAGAACCCAATCAGGAATTCAATTGCAAAGAGAGTGGAGAGAATCACAATATGCGTAGTTGTGGTTTTTGATTCCGTAGGTGGGGAAGGAAGGCTTATTAGAGAAGGGCAGATTGTGTCTACCTGGGTTTGCATACTTACAAAATTTGTAATCTCACCTGTAGTTTCGTTATCTGATACCCGGAGAAACATGGAGATCTCGCTCACAGGCGACCAATAGCCATAGATGAGTCGATCAACCAGTGTACAACTCAGTGTACCATCGAATTTGAATGCAAAAGCAAGGCATGTTGAGTTGTTAATACAAGCAGATCTACAAGCAGTGAAATTGGAAACTTGTATTGTTTTCTCCTTATCCTCATCATCATAATCCACGAAATCCAGCTTCAGAAATCTGCTATCCCGTTCTTTTAATGGAAATCTCCTTTCGCAGACTTCGCCGGCAGTGCTGTTGCTCACTCTGAATCCCGGCGGACAAACACAGTAAGTGGGATTTGAGCCATTCTTGGTCATACATACATAGTTCTCTCCACATTTTCCATGGATCGAACAGAGCTCCTGTATCGCTTGCCAAACCACCTTCCATGAACCTAAAACAGGGTCAAGGCTATAAACCCTGAGGTTACCATCATCGTCAAGTGTCAATCGATGCAACCATGAAGAACCCAGATCAGCTGGTAGCCATGAAGTCGCATCATCAACCTTTGTAATGTTCCCATCTGAGGTTAACATGTTAAACACATGTTCACCCCAGTAACTGGAAGAATTGAAAACCAATTTCGAGGAGTTCACAAACATGTAATTCCCATTCTTGGAAACTAACACTGTCCCGCTTATGCTCTGGTTAGGGAGAATCGTATCTGTTGGATATTTGAAGCTGCTCCAATTACCAAAAACCAAGTTTCCACTTTCGGTAAGGACCAGAGCTGCATCAGCAGAGTTGTCAACTGCTGTGGGTTGCCATAAGTTCTTCCCTGAAGAGTCGTTGAGTTCAAGAATGCCAGATGAGGAGATGAGCAGAGAGGAAGAACGGGTCACTGTTGAATTGTGGTTAAGTGACCATACAATGGTTAGATCGGAGCTGTTTTGGTACCAAACTGCAAAGATGTAGAGGTTTTGATTATTGGTGGGTAATGGCCGGAACCCAGCTGCGAAGGTTGAATTGTTTGATGTAAGTATTCGGTTCAAGCTTGGCGACCACGGCGAGTAAGAGGCGCTGAAGGAGGAAAGCTTCTCTTTTTGTGGTTGTGCTGTTGACGGGAAGAAACTGGAGATAAGAAGGATAGCGAAGAATATGAGAAATGGGAAGCGGAGAGCCATGGTTTCTGGTGATTCCGTGGTGGTAAGCTGGAGAGCTAAGTTTATAACAGCAGAGTTGACCTGACCCGGGAACCATACGTAATAAGAAAATGCTCATGCCACAGCTAGGTCGTTATTCCTTTTCACGTGTAAACGGATTGGATTCAAGGTTGCATACACCACTAAAACTGTGCGATCAGGATCAAGTGAAAATTATCGTTCTTGAATTGGATTATCAGCCCTTTATAAGAAAAAATATATTGAATAGTATTTTATTTTAATGAAGTAAATTTTTATCTAGTTATTATCTGATTGGTAATTCAATTATCCGAAACCAAACACCGGTTTATGATGATAAGAGTATGAAATGAGATATAGGAAGCCAAGAGTCATGGCTTCTGGTTATTCTGTGGTTGGTGAGTGGAGTAATTTGGCTTCATTTAATGTGCTAAATTGTCAGCAAATACATCTCAACTGAGATCTTGATCCGATGGTTTACTGCCTCTCGTTAAGAATTCAACGCGCTTACTGAAGCAAAATCAGAGTCGGAGGAACAGCAGAATTGACCCTTGACCCACAACTCTGCGTAAATACAACACGTGATGTAATTAAGAAAATGCCGACATCACAGTCAGTTACGTGTACAGCCTTCTTACTAAAACCTAGAACCTTTCCCGCGATGGGAGGAAATGCAACTCTAATGTGATGCATTGCTTTTTACACCATTGGGATTGGTGCAAAAAATGTAGATCGGTAGATCAGATAAAAAAATATTCTTTCTACCAGAAAATGATAAAAATTATTCTTCTTTAGCGGATGTTATTTGATGAGCCTTTGATATATATATATATATCAGTTGTTTCTCACCGTTGATTTATATTTCATTTAATCCAGAAAATGTAAACTTTTATGTTTTTCCTTGTTTATAATGATTACTGGGAAGCTATTTTAATTACTCTCGACCTGATTTGTCTAGAAGAGTGGAATGCTAGAAGATTTGAGAGGCTGCGGAAGTTGTTTTTATAGAATCTTCTACTCTGTTAATAAAATAAACATAAAGAAGATTCGATCTAATACAACATTTGTGTCTATTGTATTGAATCATAGTGGTTACTAAAAGAAATATATTGAATCAAACTGAGACAAGAAAAGATGCAGATAAGAGTTTTCTAATCTTATTTACATAAAGAAAAAATGCACAATATTATTGATGCATAAAAAGGAATGTGGAGTCGGAGACGAAATGTACACAACCGCATAAGTTGTTATCATGGTAAAAAAATTCTTTAAAGCTTGACCAGAGTCAAAAGAGTCTATGATGACAAATAGAAATAGGATAGGATAGGATTGAAAGCTAATTTCAAGGAGAAACTGGGATCTAATGGAAGTTTAGTATTATTCAGGTGGGCGTGGAAGTTGAATCTCGATAGTAGTTTACATGGGAACTTGGACAATGAAGGGGGTAGGTAGACTCGCAACAACACTTACTTTCTAGGGTTTTATACTAACATTTTTGCAAGGGTTGAAGCACTAATGAGAGATTTAGAATAGGCTGGAACTAAGAATTGACAATTTGTGGGTGTTCCACTTCCATCAATCAAGCGGAGGCAGATCCGTGGATTCCCTAGCTATTAATTCTTCAGTGATGGAAAAATATTCAGGGGTACTTAAAGAAATTAAATTGAAAATATTGCATTGTTATCATGAAGCAAAATCCATTGCAGATTATTTGGCAAAATCAGCGACGTAATATCGATAAAATATGAAAGAGAGATCGCCAAAAATGAAAACAAATGTTACTAGAGATAGATGTAGCAAGGCAGCCTCAGCGTTCCTTTGATATCAAAGACAATCCTTCCTTTTGTATCATAAAGTACTTTATTTTTCTTTCTTTAGTTCTTTTTAACTTAATAAAAACAACCTTTAGCGAAAGAGGAAAAAAACTTTAAACTTAAATTTTCTTTTAAAAGAGACTACAGAATGAATACTTTAGATTTAGATCCAAACCCGATTGAAGGTGACTTTACCTCGAACTTGCTCAACTTGATGTCCCTTGAGGGATTCTATGAGCCCCCCCTGGATTATCACTTCAAAATAATTCTCATTTCAAAAACTTTCTTTATGCGTAGGGGTGTAAACAGTGTAGTTTGGGACCGTTTCGGGCTGAAAAACACCTAACTCAAACACGGCCGATTAACAAAATGACAGTTCGGACCGGTTTCAGTTTTGGTGCGATTTGGGTTCGGGCTAACTAATAGTTTAGGCTAACGGTTTAGATTAGGGTTGATTAACGGTTTATGGTGTGTAAAAAAAATAACAAGAAGAAACAATTGAGCATCCTACAACAAAAGCGAAAATTATATGGAAAGCAAAGTTGCTATTGGTCAATTTACATTAAAAAAAAAACTCACCCATTCTATACAATCAATAACCTAGATATTAAGTAGTAAAATAACTATTTGATCTTTAAATTCATGCTTAGTTTTTTCAATTGTCTATACCAACTATCTAATGGTAATATATGATTCAAATACTATTTAATGTAAAATTACAAAATGGGTTATAACGGGTTGCGGTTTGGTTTCGGGTTGGTGCGGGCTCTACAACACTCAGCCCAATTACTGCTCATTAAGGTTCGGGTTATAACGGGCCGGTGAGGTTTGGTTTTAACGGTTCGGGCTATGAATTGACACCCCTACTTATGGGTGTCAATTGGTACGGATTTCGGTAATTTGATATGGTTTCAATACGGTATCAACTTTGAATACTGAAAATTAAAATCGTAATGTACTTGGTATGGTACGGCTTCGATATTAAATCGATGCGAGAAAACGGTTTAAACACGATATCTAGTGCGATACAAATTTGGTACGAACAAACCAATGCTACTTTTTTGTCATTAATTCATTAAGATTCTAATAAAATTGTGATCAAACAATCAATATGATATGATATTAACAAAGACAGAGCAAGTAAATCCAAGAAAAGAAGTGAAGGACGAAACGAAAAATTGAAACAGAAAAATTAGGCATAGAGTAAAAGTAAAGTGTTTTAATTGTAAAATTATATTTAAATCCCTAAATTTGGTACGGTACCAATTTAGTACATGCCAACAAAGATGAGTACCTGAAAGCTGAACCGTATCGAATTTTAAACGGTGCTATGATGCGCTTTTAGACAAATGCGGTTCGATACGATTAAACGGTTTCTATAACGCAATTGACACTGGCCTCCCCCCTCCTTTTTAAAAATTGTTCCTTTTAATTTTCGAGGTAATGTAGTTTTGGTCTTTGGAACACTAGACCTGTTATTTGAAGCTGTTTCAAAATGCATCAATGTCCATTTTTAGGCCTTTTAATTTTGAGTATGGATCCTTTATTAACATGAAGAAGAAATTTCTCAACCCATATGATTAGATTATTAACATGTATTTGATCTCAAAGCAAAATCTTTTTTAAATAAATTAGTTAAAATAGAACTTAGCAGTATTAGTTATCATTGCTAAAAACAAAAGATCTTTCTACGAAAGAGAGAAGGAAAAAAAGAAGAAGAAGAGAGTACCAGCGAGAAGGTCTTGCTTTGAAATTGGACATGTATTAATAATCCATGTTTGTAAAGGATGTAGCATCTTTTAATTCAACAAAATGCAACATTGTAGAGCTGTCAAAGCCAAGGGCTTTTTTTGTATCAATTCTTATTATCTATTTTGCCTATTTAAAAGAAATGATCACAAACCCTTTTTTTATAAAACATGAAAAATTATTGGGTAAATATCACTTACCTCCCCTCTTACTTGGGCAAATAGCACTTACACCCCCTCTTAGTTGGATAATATCACTTACCTCCCCTCTTACCTAGCAAATATATCAAACACCTCCCCTCTGTTAACTTTCTCGGTTAAATTTAACTTTTACCGTTAAATGTTTTTCTAAAACCCCAAACTACCATTGGCTAAAAATATTCTTTATTTTAAACCCTAAATTGTCGTAATTATACTAACAGTTAAAATACTAAATTATCCTCAATTAAAATGATTACTAAAAACCAAAACTAAAACCCAACTTATCTTTAATTATTAAAAGCCCAACATTGCCTTTTTTCTTTCTAATCAAACAATTAAAAAAACACATACTACTATCAAGTAAAATTAAAAATGCAATTAAAAAAGATAGGGTATGTTTATAAAATTAAACACGTACTACTATTTTGGGTTTTTTTTAATTGTTTGAACATTAAAAAAAAAAAAAAAAAAAAAAAGCTATGCTGGTTTTTTAATAACTAAAGATAATTTGGATTTTAGTTTTGGTTTTTAATAATTATTTTAATTGAGGGTAATTTAGTATTTTAGATGTTAGGGTGATCACGGCAATTTAGGGTTTAAAATAAAAAATATTGGTGTTTGATATATTTGCTAGATAAGAGGGGAGGTAAGTGATATTATCCAACTAAAAGGGGGTGTAAGTGCTATTTGTCCAAGTAAGAGGGGAGGTAAGTGATATTTACCCAAAATTATTTGGTTACTTTTGTCGAGAATAAATTATTTAATGAAAAATAAGTTTGGTATGTCAAAATAAAAAATTTATAATAAAAATTGAAAACAGATTGCTAGGGTTTGGGAGTAAAAAAAATGAAAAAATAATAGGGTTCTCATAAAAAAAATGCATACTTACTAACATACCTTCAATTTGGAGTTGGATTTTTAAGTGTGCAAAATAAATAGAAAAAATTATATTCTTTAAACAAAAATAGGATTTGTAGTGGATACCATAAAAAAAAATGTCAAACAATGAGAAAATAGGATTTATAGTGGATACCATACACATAAAAAAAATAAAAAATGTCAAATAATGAGAATGATAATTGATACAAAAGAGGCCCTAAAAGTAATTGTTTCTTTGAAGATACACCTTCCTTTATATAAGAATTATTTTTTCGTTTTAGGAAAAAAATTATAGAGAGCTCTGAATGATGGTGAAAATCTTTCATTGGAATGTAAAGCTTCTATGGCGGGAACTAGGAAGAGTGACCTGAGAAAATCTCAAGGGGTTGGTTCAGTTCGTAAAGACAATGTGATGCGTCCAAAATCTGCTCAGCCCTTGGATCTCCACGTGATGTCCTGCAAAACGAAAGCGTCAGATGTGGCCCGACCGTTGGGGTCGGGAGTCCACCTCCGAAGGCTAAGTCAGTTGATGAACTTAATCACAAACGGCTCTGCTAGAAGGGCAGAGCTAAGAAATGAAGAACTGGGAAAGGTGATCTAGATAGCAAATCGCGGATAGTTTAGGTCTATCAGTATGTATCTGAACCTGAGTCTCAGATAGTATTCTTCTTGATCGATTGATCCGTCCCTCACCCTGTATGGTAGTGAGGTTTATATAGAGTGTACCTTCGAATCTCCTTCGTTGGATGCACTTGAGCCTTCTTCGGGTAGTTGTTGGATCTTATCAGTTAGATCCGTTGAGCGATAGACTTCTACTAGTTTGGGCTAGTAGAGGACTCCTGAGATAACCTTTAGGTTATGCGATAGTTATCCCTTCGATAATGATTATCCGCAGCCGTCAGTTTGAGTCTCGCCATCATCGGGTGATTACCCTAATCCATAAGTAAGATTAGGTTATGCGATAGTTATCCCTTCGATAATGATTATCCGCAGCCGTCAGTTTGAGTCTGCCATCATCAGGGTGATTACCCTAATCCATAAGTAAGATTAGGGCATGCTTGTAGCCGAATAAGCTTTCTTCTTCAGCAAGCCATCTTCCGGATCCGGTTCGCTCGGGAGCGATTCGGTTTTCTCCGTCTCGACCGGGGTCGAGGGTCGGACCAGGTATGAATCCGGTCGGATCATAAACTCTTCATATCACGAGCCCCCCAGACCAAGCGTTCGGTCGATCCCGAGGGCTTGGTTTTTAACTGGGTTCGTCGTCAGGTGATGATCTCTGCGTGCTTCATTAAATGTCAAATCACATTTAATGCGGTGGTCACTTTTCCTCGAGCGTTGTGAGTGTAAGGCCATATATCTCGTTGCAGTTGATTTGTTGTGGCTCACGTCATCCAAGCGACGGTTTCCGAACGCCTATTTCGGATTCGTGAGTTCAAACTTTCAAAACGTTTTTCAATCTTGATCGTTGATTTTGAATTAATCTCGATCGTTCGGATTCCCCGAGCGCTCGTGTGGGAGTTTTAAAAGCGGTTCGTTGTCTTCGTAGGTTTCATTCTTCCCGTCTGGAATTTGAACCTTTGTTGTCCGCTTCACGCCTTCCCGCCCTCAAGCTTCCGTCTCACCGAATCGTAAGTTTACTTGGTCTTTTTCCTTTTGTAGTTTATCGAAACGAGTAATGGCGGACGATAGGGCTTCTTTAGTACCCCATGTTGGTAATAGCAGTGATGCTTTTGCTTCTCCTGCTCCTGAACAGTCGGATAGTGATAACAAAACCCTAACTGTCCTCTGGCAGGAGTTCGCTGAAGTTTCTCAAAAAGGTTTTGAAAGAAAAACCGAAACTTCTCCTGTCCTTCTCGAGTCTGGATCTTCCAAGATTGTCGAGTCTTCTAGGCAACCTCAAACCTCCGGGTCCAATGGTGGACCTAGCTCTGTTCCCTCCATTTACAATGAGGAAACCCTTCTTTCAGCTGTCCAAGATTTTGATCTTCCTTCCTCATATCGAGTTAGGGCTCCCCACCCCGATGAGAGGGTTGATTCATCCCTTTCGGGTGAATTTTCTCTCGTATATAGATGCACTGGAAAGCGGGGTTCGCTTTCCCTTTTTTAATCCTTTGTTCTCCGTAGTTTTGAATCACTGGAACATTTGTCCCGGAATGCTCCTCCCCAATAGCTGGCGTCTCATCGTCGGCTTCTTGGGTTTGTGTTTTGAGCTTGGCATTACGCCATCTCTTTTTCTTTTTGTACATTTTCATGTTCTTTCTATCTCCCATCCTCCCGGATGGGTCTTTCTTTCCAAACGCAATAAGGCTGATCTTGATTGGAGGGGTAGCATCCTTGTCAAAGGAACTTGCCCTTCTAACCACAAAAGATGGCGCGAACGATACTTTTTCTGTCGAGCGCCTTCATCAGATCTTAACTTCCCAACCGCCTGGAGGAGGTTTACTTCTTCGTCCGAGAGTAACCGGGGCCTTCCCTTATCCAGAGAAGACGAGGCGGCCATCAGGAAGATCAAATCCATTCCGTGGTATCAAGAGATACATGGATATGAAGTGGAGTATAACTCCATCCTTCAATACTAGGGCTTGGCTCATTATGAGCTTCTAACCATCATCCTTTGATTTGACTGAAGTGATATGTTTTGAATTCTGACTCTTGTCCTTCTTCTTTGCAGTGCCTCCCAGAATGAACCCTGAAAGCCTGCGGGTGAAGGCCGCTAGGGCCGTTGTGACAGCCGAGCAACGATCGCCCGTGGTCTTGACCGTAGATCAAGAGGCTTCTCTTCCCTCTCCCGACCCCTCTTATAGGGGTATCAGGAATATCAGGCCTGTAGCCGATGCTTCGGGTAAAGGGAAGAAACCAATGGTGGAGAGGGCTAATGTCTCTTCCTCCGCCCGAACCAAGAGGAGGCATGACACAATTGATGCTCCCTCCAATAAAAAATCCAAAGCTTCGACGGATGGTGATGAGGTCTTCATCCCCCAGTGGACCCTGAAGATGACCGACAGGGTTACTCGGGATTCCGAGAAAGCTGCAGAATGGAGCTCCCTCAGTCTTGCTCCTTCTGATCGCCAGGAGTTTGAAGCCCTGGATGACACCTCCCTGTTAGTCAATCTACAAGGTACCGGTCTTCTTGATTACTTATGTTTTCATAATTTCTTATGACTTCTTCTCGATATCTTCCGTCTTCCCAGGAATGCTGTGTTGAGCTTTTATCAACACATGGAAGCATTGAGCCGGGTTGGTCGCACCAGCTCCTTGCTGCAAACTTGTGAAGAGAAATTGGCCAAGGCCAATTCTGAAATAGACCAGCTGACTGCAGCTACCGTGGAGCTGCAGAAAAAGCATGAGGAAGAAGTGATCTCCCTCAAGGAAGCCCTCGAAGCTTCGAAAATTCGTGTCACTGCTGCCGAGCGCGAGGCCAGGAAGCAAAAGGCAGCTGCCACGTTGTTTGGTGACAGCCTTGAAATCAAAAGTAGGGAGCTCGAAGAACATCTGAAGTTGGCGATCCCTAGCAAGCCTGAGCATATAAAGCCAGAGCTTCGGAAGGAGTGCATTCGGAAATACCTGAACAGCGTACCTTTCTCCGAGTTGCTAGGTCTCTACAACATTCAAGCTTATCGCATGGGTCAGAACGACGTTTGGGAGCAAATCCTTGGAACGATCCCTGACTTCGACACTGCTCCTTTTCGTGAGGTATGCCACCAAGAGGTCTTCGGGAAAGTTGGTATGGATCTCCCGGACTGGGCTCAGGAAGAAGATGATCCTTTTCCAGCTGACCCTCAATATGAGGCATACCTGAATGACGAGCCGGCACTTCCAGAGGAGAAATCACAAGCCGAGTCTCAAGTTGTTGCTGTAGAGGACTCAGCCGATGCCACTCTTGAGGAAGGCTCTTCTCATGGTCCCGAGAAAAGTCCTCCCGACCAGGGGTCCCTCGGCAACAATGAAGAAAAGGCTTAGGGTTGTCCTTTTGTAAAGATTTACCCTCAATTTAATGAATAGACATTTCTTTTTTCATGTTGGCCTCTAAATTTCCCCGTCTCCTGCCGAAATCTTGCCTTGAATATCAAAGTATTAATGATAAAACTTATCACTTAACTTTTCATTCCTCGCCGAATAATAATCTTGTAGAAATATTGTGAAGATGCGTTTCGGGAAGATGCATTAATCTTCCCCACTACTTCATTTATTGCAAAGTCCGCACGTTTCCCTTCCGCGAAGTTCAAACGTTTTCTCGCTTTTTGTATACCATTCACTGTTTCCAATGAATCGGAAATACATCCGTTATTTTAATGGCATTGCGACGATTGGAGGTATCTCTGCATCAGGTGCTCGCTTCCACATGTTTCCATGTGGCATCCCTTCGACCGTCGATCTTGCTTTTTGCGGATTTCGAAGCGTCATTTCGATCTGGGTCGTCGGTTGTCCTTAGCCTTCAACCGTCGTCTTATACCTGAGGCTATTTAAAGCCTTCGTGGGTACTCTCCATCTATCCTGACTTCTGCAAGTTAGATTTGCTAAAGTGCCAAAGCAACCTTTCGTCCTTCGGCCTGCTTCCGTATTCCTCGTACTCCAACAACAGCTCTATCCACTTCTGAACAAGTGAGTTTTTTGATTACTCATCTCTTTCCCCACTTCCCCCCTGAGTAAACTGCACAGTAGTTAAACTTGGGGTTTAGTTTGTTGGTTTGTCGGAGTCGGAGAAAACTAGGGTTTCCCCACCGTTCTTTGTCGTGATATTTCTGTCTCGATACGGCTGGTTTTTTTTGTTGTTGTTTTGCATAGTGGCTCCCAAGATCAACCCGAACTTTATCAGAGCAAAAGCTTGCAAGAAAATTGTTCCGTCGGTGGTGGTTGGGGCCAGTGCGGTGGTTTCAGCTAGTGAATCCTCCAAGCGTAAGGCGACTGCTGGCGGTGAATCTTCAAGTCAGATTCCCGCAGTTTCTACTGATGCCGTCCTGCGCCTCCTTTGCCCGAAGTGATCGCTCGTCTTTCCTAGGAAGATCTTGATCACTCCGTTGTCGATGGTGCTGCCGGCGCTCCCGCTAGTGAGCCCTGGTGGTGAGCTCATGGTGCACCCCCGAAGGAGACTCTTCGGGCATCCGAGGCAACTATGTTGGCGTCTGATGAAGGTGTGGTCCCAGCAGGTGCTGCTCCTATTTCTAACTCTAGTGCTTGTTTGGCATCCTCCTCCTCTCCTTCTGAGTTGGAGGATTTTGCCACTAGGAAGCGCCGTCGGGTGACAAGTGATGAAGCTCATCCTTCTCTTGGTGTAGTTCATCCTTCTCATCCTTCGCCTGAATTAGTGTCAAACGAGTTTGACAGAGCGTTGGAATGGTGTACTTCCTGCTCGAATGACTTCCGAGAGCGCAGTTCTTTCCAAACTTCCGGATGAAGTCTTTACGAAGTCACCGGTGATGTAAGTCTTTCTTCATTATTCTCTCGATTCTGAAAAATTACTTTTCTGCTCTCGCTAACTCGGAAGTTGTTTGCGGGAGTCTTGCTTGGTAACTTCCACAACCAAGTGGAAGCAGCTACTAGACTCGATAGGTTGAGCAATGAAGTTTCTAGGCTTCGGGAAATCTCTGAAGCTAAAGATGTTGAGATTGCTCGCCTTCGGAATCTAGCTTGGGAGGTGGCAGGAGAAAAAAAATCGATGATTGGTCGTCTTCGGTCGGACTTGGATGATGCCAGGGAGAAGATCCGGCGATCGGAGCGAGCAGTTGGAAAGTCGAGAGCCAAAGGATCCGAAACGTTACCCGAAAGGCAAGTTGTCGTTCCTTTGCCCGAATCCCTTCCAACTGATGTTCGCAGAGCTGCGTCTTCAAGTATTTACACGGTAAGCCCTTTGTTGATATGCTGAATGCTTATAACTTGCGGGCGCATCGGGATGGTGAGAACGAAGTATGGGAATCAATATTAAGGAAGGATCCTCATTTTGATACGACTCCCTACAGTGCTGTTTGCCATCCTGAAGTATTTACCGACCTGGGTCTTTCTCCTACCGACTGGACCAAGGATAAGATTGATCCTCCACCTTCCGATCCAGATATTATGCAATATCTGGAAGATTCTCCTGTTTATTCTCCGCTAGAAGAAGTCAATTATGACGAGCTTGTACTGAATGCTAATTTGGTCGAGGACCATTCTTCTCCTGGACAAGCTGGACAAAGAGTATGAAATTGCGGAGGATTTTATGCATACCGAAATATTTTTGTAATCCTCATTTCTTCTCTTCTTTTCCTTGTATCCCCACCAATGGTTGACTCATATGTTTGTTCTAGCAAAGTCGCGTCGATCTTGTATAACTTGTTAACAAATACTCGTAATGACTTTCTTCTTTGATCAGAGATTGTATCCAGCTCTTGTAATTGTTTTGATACTGGCCTCTTTGGATCTTTTGAAGAAATAAGAAATTACTTTATCTTGAACTTTGCTAGCCACTTGAATCGCCGTTGTATTAGGTCTTAGTTGTCTAAAACAATGCCTTTACTTAAGGATTTCCGGAGAAATACAATAAGTCTGAGAAGGAACTCACTCGGGTTTTAAACCGATGCCTTTACTTAAGGATAATTCAAAAATTCAATAAGTCTCGAAGGAACTCACTCGGGTTTCAAACCGACACCTTGCAAAAGGAACTCACTCGGATTTTCATCCGATGCCCCGACTTAAGAAAGTTCGAAAAATTTCCATAAGTGTTGAAGTGTTGAAGGACCCATACGAATTTTCATCCGGTGCCTTATAGTTGGATCTTGAACTTGAATGTGGTGTATGATGCCCCCCAATCAAAAGATAGTTTGTTGAAAGCCAAAAATTGCATTGATTGAGTTGAAAATGATTACATCGCGAACAAAATTGAAATCATCCTCAAGGATAAAACTTTTTGAGATGCCTAGCATTCCACGAACGATCCAACTCTTTCTGGGAATCGATGTTCTTCAGCCTCGTAAGCTCCTCGAACCGACCGGTTTCACAACCATATAAGGTCCTTCCCGGGAAGGGTCCAACTTTCTCCCGGTGACGCGGGTCGGAAGCTAGGGTATTTCTCAACACCAGATCTCCGGCTAAGTACCGACGATTCTTCACTCGAGTATTATAATGAGACGCTATCCTTCTTTGATAATGTTGAGTTCGTGCTATTGCCTTTGCCCGAACTTCGTCCAACAAATCAAGACTATCAAGCAGTCCTTGTTCATTTGCTTTTTCCTCGAACTCACGATCCCGTAACGTCCCCGCCATTATCTCCACAGGTGCCAATGCTTCGGATCCATATGCCAACCTGAATGGAGTTTCTCCTGTGGGTGTTCGAACCGTAGTTCAATAAGCCCACAGTACATTATGTAGTTCTTCGACCCAAGAAGCTTTGTCAGCTTCGAGTCTTCTCTTTATTCCTTCCAGTAGCGTTTGGTTAGTAACCTCTACCTGGCCATTGCTTTGGGGGTATGCCACTGAGGACATACGATGCTCGATCATATATGTTCCATAGAATTGCTCAAATTGTGGACAATCAACCGAGTACCATGGTCATGACAATAATCTTTGGAATCCCAAAGCGATATATGATTGATTCAAGCACAAATTTCTCCACTTTTTCTCAAGAATTGTCGCCAGTGCAATCGGCTTCTACCCATTTTGTGAAGTAATCAATTGCTACTATCAGATATTCCCGTCCGCCTAATGCCTTGGTGAATTTGCCCATGATATCAATTCCCCACATTGCAAAGGGAATGGGATTTAGAATTGAAGTCATAGTTTCCGCCGGGCGCTTTGATACTGTAGCATGAATTTGACAGTTACTACATCGACGAACGTAGTCCATAGCAGCCTCTTGGATCTTAGGCCAATATAACCCAAGTCTTAGAATTTTGTGGGCCAGGGCTCGGCCACCCATGTGAGCTCCACAAATTCCTTCATGAACTTCAGCCAAAGCTGATTTTGCTCCTTCGGGGCCTATACATCTCATAAGGGGTCCAGCATAAGATCTTTTGTATAGTCTCCCATTCTGAATGACAAATCTAGCTGATCGAATCTTGATCAACCTTGCCTCCACTGGATCTTCGGGTAATTTGTCATCCCTTAGATATTCGATTATCGGATCCATCCAGCAACGTTCTGCTTCAATATAAGAAATTTCTTTCTCATGATAACTTGGAAAAGTTATCTCTTCAATGTAGACCGAAGGGTCTAGATTCTTTTCATTGGCATTGGCTAGTCGGGATAGCTCATCTGCCACTAAATTTTCATTCCTCGAAATCTGAGATATCTTCAAATTCCGAAGTTGGTTTTGAAATGCCTGCACTATCTCCCGATATTTTTGCAAGCGTGGTTCTTTAATGCCATACTCCCCCTGGACTTGGTTGACTATAAGCTGAGAGTCACTATAAATAGTAACATCTGTAATAGCTAATGCTTTTGACAACCGAAGTCCCGCTATCGTGGCCTCATATTCTCGCTCGTTATTACTTGCATCAAATGCGAATCTCAAAGCATATCGAATAATAAATCCTGCTGGACTTTTTAATAGAATTCCAGCGCTGCTCCATCTTTATTACTCGAACCATCCACATATACCTCCCAAGTGGTTGGTATAATGGGATCTTCAATGGTGGGCTCCACCGGTGCAATAGTTTCTACTACAAAGTCGGCTAATGCCCGAGCTTTGATTGCGTTCTGGGCTTAAAGCTCACTTGGAACTCGGCCGAGCTCAACCGACCAGGACACCATCCTTCCGGACAAATCGGGTTTGTTAAGAACTTTACTAAGAGGAAAAGTTGTAAATACCTCAATTGGATGAGCCCGAAAATATGGCCTTAGCTTCTTGGCGGCCATCATGAGAGCCGAGCCTCGCTTCTCAATCTGCGAATATCTCGTCTCCGCATCTAGCAACACGTGGCTTACATAGTAAATCGGCCACTTTTTTTTATCTTTCTCCCGAACAAGTACTACACCGACCGCCGAAAGGGATGTCGCTAGATATAGCTGTAATATTTCCCCCTTCTCCGGCCTAGACAGATCGGTGGTTTTCCAAGTGCTTCTTTTAATTCCTCGAAAGCTTTCGGCACTCCTCGGTGCACTTTGCTTCCTTACCGCCCTTCAGGTCTTTAAGTGCCTTGAAGAAAGGCAAACATTTTTCTCCGGACTTGGAGATAAATCGATTTAAAGCAAAGAACTCTCCTCGTCAAACATTGTACATCCGGAACGGTTTTGGGAGCCTCCATATCAATCGAGCTTGTATTTTGGCAGGATTAGCCTCAATTCCCCTCTGTGATACCATGAAACCCAAAAATTTGCCCGAGGAGACTCCAAAGGCACATTTTTCTGGGTTTAACTTCATTTGATGTTTCCGCGGTACTGAGAAAACCTCAGTCAAATCTGCAATATGATTTGCTTTTGTAAAGCTTTTCACTAGCATGTCGTCAACATAAGCTTCAACATTCTTTCCAATCAGCTCTTTGAAAATCTTGTTGACGGCCCTCCGATATGTTGCTCCCCGCATTCTTCAGGCCAAAAGGCATGACCTTGTAATAATAGCTCTCACGATCACTCATGAAAGCCGTATACTTCTCATCCTCCTTATTCATAAGGATCTGATTATACCCCGAGTAGGCATCCATGAAACTTAAAGTTTCATATCCTGCAGATCGCATTTATCAAGAGGTCAATCCGAGGCAACGGGTAGCAATCTTTCGGGCAAGCTTTGTTTAGATCTGTGTAGTCTGTACACATCCTCCACTTCCCATTCGCCTTTTTCACCATCACCACGTTGGCCAACCAAGTTGGGCACTCGATTGGTTCTATGAAACCAGAATTCTTAAGTTTTTCAACTTCGCTTCGAACGGCTTCATATTTTTCAATAGAGAAATTTCTTCTTTTCTGTATCACTTGGTTTCGCCTTAGGGTCTATCCGAGTTTGTGCTCTGCAATGGCCCGATCGATCCCGGCATGTCCTCAGCAGACCATGCGAATACATCCTTATTCCGTTGAAGAAATAACTTCAACTCATCTTTAAACTCTTCCACTGCTCGCACCCGATATAAGTAATCTTTTTCTCATCTTCGGTACATAGCTGGATTTGCTCCAGCTTTCTCCACCGGTTCGGGCCTTTGCATCTCTCGTCTCTTCCCGATCATCTCGAACTTCTTCCTCGGACCCTCCTTGTCTTTTAAATAGGCAACATAACACTGCCGAGAGATCTTCTGGTCAGAGGAGACTTGACCAATTCCCACGTCAGTCGGGAATTTTATCTTCAGGTGTTTTGTCGAAACAATAGCACCTATCTTGGATAAAGATGGTCACCCGAGAATCATATTATAGGCTGGTAGTTCTCGAACCACCAAAAAATTGATTCGGACAGTTGTTTCCTTAGGAAAACTTCCAATGGATAGATCCAACCGAACCGATCCTTCCGCTACCGCAGATGACCCCCGCAAAGCCATATAGATGTGTAGATGAAGGTTTCATCAAGTCCCGATCAACCTTCAATTTTTGATACACTTCGTAGGAAATTAGGTCAGTTGCAGACCCTGTATCAATCAATACTCTATGCACTTCCCGCCGTGCAATCTCTACCTTGATGACTATAGCATCATCATGAGGTAAACATACGTCTCTTTCGTCTTCCTCGCTAAAGGTGATAGAATTTTCACCATTCAGCTTCTTCCGCTTCTGCGCCTCTCCGGCTCCAACAAATTTGGATTTTGTTTTCAGACTCCGGAATGATTCGGGCTCTGGTCCCCCGAAGATGGTAAGGATCGGTGACCGAGTAGCAGCTTCAATCACCTCCTTGCCTTTTTTAGACTTCGGGGCCTCCCTTGATCGTTCTGAACTAACCGAACGATCCCTCTTTGGAGCAGCCGCACTTGGCCCACGTGGCTCCTCCCTTCTCCTGCTAACAAAACTGGACAGATGTCCCTGAGATATTAATCTCTCAATATCTGCCTTTAGATGACGACAGTCATTAGTGTAATGACCATAGTCCTTGTAGAATCGGCAATACTTTTCCCGATCCTGCTGCTCTCCGGGTTTCAAAAGAATTTTAGGCGGCCACTTTAAAATATTTTTTCTTTTGAGGATATTCAAAATATCAGCCCGAGGAGCATGCAATGGAGTGTACTCACTTTTACCGGGGGATCTTTGGCGCCAAGGCTGGGATTTTCCAACCCGATCGCGAACATTTTTCTTTGGCTTCTGCTTCTGCTCAAGAGCCTTTTGTTCCTTATTGGAGACTTTATTATCTCCTTGGCGCGCATCTAGAATCTCCATGACTTCAGCCTCGCTTTCGGCATCTCTGTACCAACTCAAGATAAGTCGTAGGTATATCCCGTAGTAATAACTCCGGGGGTTTCCGATTAGTGAGTCCCGTGAATAGAGCGGTTCTCGCTACTTGTTCATCCAAGTTTTCTATCTCCATCGTCACTTTGTTGAATCTTTTCGAAACTCTCTCGATCGATTCGCTCTTTCCTTGTTTGACAAGAAACAAGGTTTCTTCCGTTTTCTTGACTTGTATCCCACTCTTGAATCGCCCTATGAATTGGCGCGCCAATTCGTCAAAGTTTACGATCCTTCCGAGGGGAGGTTCGAAACCACTTTTGTGCTTGCTCCGCTTAAAGATGAACCAAAAACCCCACATAAAATTTCATCGAAATTACCCGAAACGCCATGGTCTCGTTGGTAATAGCCGATGTGAGCTGTTGGATCTCCGGAGCCATCGAATGTTGAGAAGGTAGGCAAACGGAAGTTATGGGGAAACCGATATCCCGCAATTGGCTCAGCAAAAGGAGTCTTCCGAATGACTGAGTAAATATCCTCAGTTATTCTTCCCTTAGCCAACTGCCCTAATTTCTCATTGATATTGGCCAATTCTTGACCAATCTGGGTCGGGTGATCTTCAGCAATACGATCACGACCTCGATTAACACGATCATCCCGTGCTACTCGATCATCACGAACAGCCCGTCCTTCTCGAGCATTCCTTTCGTCACGAACTGCTCGATCATCACGAACGGTTCTTCTGACAGTGGGTGAGTGAGTTCTTACCCCTGTATCCAACCTTGTGTTTGAATCAGTTGTACTCTCTTGCGGTCTGTCGAACCGATCGTCTCGCCTCGGTTGATCATCGATCCTCCGAAGTCCTCGGTCTCCTTCACGGAAATTCTGATCAACATTCCGGTCTTCAGCCATTCTCCGGTCACGTGGCAATGCACGTCTCCCCGAATCGCGTTGATCGTGCTCTTGTGGTAAAACCACTCGTCTGGTGAGCATGCGGAGTGCTTGGCTCACCTCCAAGAGTTGAATCTTTACCTGATCCAATTGATCTTGGATTGTATCAGGAGGAGGATTACGTCCTCCCTGGCCATCATCCACTTCGATAGGATTTTGGCTTTCCTGGGGAATATCTGGATTATTCACCCCAGGTATCTGAACACCGGAATTGCGTTGTGCAGCGGCTGCTGATCTAGTCACCATGGCTTTTCAAGTCTTTCCCACAGACGGCGCCAAATGATGCGTCCAAAATCTGCTCAGCCCTTGGATCTCCACGTGATGTCCTGCAAAACGAAAGCGTCAGATGTGGCCCGACCGCTGGGGTCGGGAGTCCACCTCCGAAGGCTAAGTCAGTTGATGAACTTAATCATAAACGGCTCTGCTAGAAGCGCAGAGCTAAGGAATGAAGAACTGGGAAAGGTGATCTAGATAGCAGATCGCGGATAGTTTAGGTCTATCAGTATGTATCTGAACCTGAGTCTCAGATAGTATTCTTCTTGATCGATTGATCCGTCCCTCACCCTGTATGGTAGTGAGGTTTATATAGAGTGTACCTTCGAATCTCCTTCGTTGGATGCACTTGAGCTTTCTTCGGGTAGTCGTTGGATCTTATCAGTTAGATCCGTTGAGCGATAGACTTCTACTAGTTTGGGCTAGTAGAGGACTCCTAAGATAACTTTTAGGTTATGCGATAGTTATCCCTTCGATAATGATTATCCGCAGCCGTCAGTTTGAGTCTGCCATCATCAGGGTGATTACCCTAATCCATAAGTAAGATTAGGGCATGCTTGTAGCCGAATAAGCTTTCTTCTTCAGCAAGCCATCTTCCGGATCCGGTTCGCTCGGGAGCGATTCGGTTTTCTCCATCTCGACCGGGGTCGAGGGTCGGACCAAGTATGAACCCGGTCGGATCATAAACTCTCCATATCACAATGTCTTATAGTATGAGTTCACAAGTGGAGTTAGTGGCAAAATCCTGCAATGTGTATTTAATTTATATATAAAGCAATAGACAAGAAAAAGTGCTGAGGAGTAAAAGTTTAAATTCAAAACCACCTTGTATTTTATTGGTGGATAATTGCTGGAATCCAGATGCAAAGTTTGAATTGGTTGATGTAAGTATTCAATTTAAGCTTGGCGAACATGGGGAATAAGAGGCGCTGAACGAGGAAAGCTTCCGTTTTCGTGGTTGTGCCATTGATGGGAAGAGATTGGAGAGAAGAAGGATACTGAAGAAGATGAGAAACGGGAAGCAGAGAACCATGGCTTATGGTGATTCTGTGGTGGTGAGATGGAGAGCTAAGTTTATATCAATAGAGTTGACCCTTGACCCGAGACTCTTATCTAATAAGAAAATGTTGATGTCAAAGCAGGTTGTCATTCCTTCTCATATGTGGTAGACCTGTAAAGAGATCGAATCCAGGTTCGAATACGCTACTAGAACCATAATCTGGATTAGGTGAAAAGTCACAAAGGGTATTTGAATTTGAATCCAGATCTTTATCTAATATCTGATAATAATCTAATTTGAGAGTTGATTGTTACTTTTTTTTATTTCAGATTTCTAATTTCCAATTTTCCAATTTTCCAGTTAGTGATAACCTGTTTTCGAATTAGATTATCGCCCTTTATTGAGAAAAAAATATTCAATAGTCAATACTTTACTTTAATTGGATAAATTTTTATTTGAAAGTAGAGTTGACCCCATGGAACGTCGTTTCGGCGAATTTCGTCGAAATATCGCCAAAATTCGCTGATGTCGGTACTCAGCGAACCGAAAGGGTGGGGCGAAACGACATGGACGGGATATCGCCGAGAAATCGGCGATCGGCGATATCTCGCCTTTTTCTTGCTGAATCAGCAAAATCGCCTGAAAATCGACATCGTTGAAGGGCCGAATCAGCGAAATCGCCGAAAAATCGACATCGTTGAAGGGCCGAATCAGCGAAATCGCCGGAAAATCGACATCGTTGAAGGGCTGTAGTTGTTTTCTAAAGGAAAAATCCTTTTTACCTTCCCCTTATATTTCTCCATGTCAAGTCTCAACTGCCGTCGGTGTCTCGTTGTTGAGCCGCTGCATTATTCGTGTTATACCAGAAGAAGTTCACAGAAAAAGAGAGAGAGAGAGAGTCGCACTTGACCGTCTCGCGTTCGACTTGTGGGAGAAATTTTCGATCCAAGATTCGTTGCTATGGAGGTCTTCAAATTAAGAATTGCTGCACCTGATTGCAACCAGTGATAGAAGTCACCGGATTTCTTGTGGAGAAGACGATTGCTCGGTGAAAAAAATGAAGTGACGAAGTTTTTGTGGTTTTTACACTTTAGGTTGTGATTTTAAACCACACACGTGGTTCATGGAAACACCACGGAATTATAAAAGAAATAAAATAAAAAACATTAAGGCAAAGTGGCAAACGTGAGTTGATGTTTTGCAGAGATATTTATATTATTTTATTGATATTTTAAACTTCACTTTGCAGTTGCAGTATACTTTATACGTGTGATTCAAGAGTCATGTGAATATATTATATATATATATATATATATGAGTTTAGATATTTCGATGACTGTCATATTCTCGCCGATATTATATCCATATCGCCTGGTTCGCTGGGTAGCGAACCGGGCGATATGAACGAACTTTCGTTCCATGGTTGACCCTTTACCCACAACCAGGGAACGATTTTTCGGAAGTTTCGCCCAGTTCGATATCGCCGAAATTCGCCATATTTCGCCATAATGTTTCGATGGGTTTTTTTGGTCCAAATGAGTTGAAATTTGGTGGGTAGCCTAATTTGATGCCAATAAACACAATGGAATGGTTGGTTTTGCTTAAAAACTCACTTAAATTGGTGTTATGGATCGGCATATAATCGACTGTATATACCGGTAAAACTGTAATTTTACAACCTTATTTTAAACAATTAAACTAACATAAATAAGCACAAAACTATTATATTAGTAAGAAAAATACAAGTATATAATAATACAAATACAACTACTCAATACCAAGTACTATGCCTTGGTGGATCCATGTCTTCCAGCTCTGTCTCCGTTGATAGTTGGGTACAAGGCCCATAGGCTACAACATTAAACTTCCGCTCCATTATTTTCTTGAAGTCATTCCAAGACATGTCATGCTGATGGTTGTTGACATACAAGGAAACCAGGACTCTGTAGTTTTCATCATCCATGACGGTAAAACTACTCCCCTCAGGGGGGTAACGTGAAAGGAGCTCTTTAATTGACATCGTAGCATCGAAAGGATATCTGTATGTTGCCTCCAACATAGCAGTTCTCTGTGAGCCAAATGGAGGCATAAGCGGGACACCCTGATGCTGATAACCCCAAACATCATTACCCCAACCACCATATGTACTGCCTTCCTGCGATGCCAAGCTCCCCAACCCCCCCTCATTATATCCACCCCACCCCCCCCCCCCCACACCCACCCCCCCCCCCCCCCCCCCCCCCCCCCCCCCCCCCCCCAGAGTGTTCCCCCCCCCCCAAAGATCAAGTTTAGGAACAATCATATCCATTTCGCACAATAACATAATCAAAAGCAAGAACAAATCATAATGTTCAAGTAATTTATAATAAAAGTCAAGAAAGGATCTCAGAAGGATCACTATAGAATATCAGAGTGCGGAATAACAAGATACCAAAATCAAAAGACAACTGTAGAGTATAGCGGAATTATACCCTACAAATACATGCGGAAGGTAGATCGAAATCTAAATAAAGCTCTAAGTTAATACAAGTAAAGTAAAAGATAAGTCTAGAAGAAACAAAGGAAATCAAATCCACATCTTCAGTCAGCTCTTCTGGTTCTTCAGTCTTCATCTTCTTCACCTTGCGCTTCCTCATACGGGCCGTCAAAGAAATCCAAACCTGTAGAGAAGTCTAACAACAGATTGTACAAAAAAGGAATGAGTTTCGAAAGAAACCCAAGAAGGCAAGTTAATCCATAACAACATAAATAACATGGAAGCAAACCATAACAAGATGCAATGCAATATGAAACAAGTAATGTATGTATGCATCTAACTCTATGTATGCTGGTCTCTATGGTAGACATGCTTTAAGTCATAGCACCGTACTTCTTTGGGTAGGTCCGCTCACATCCTCAACCATTTAAGATATCTTGGATTCCCTCCAACCATTTAAGATATCTCGGGCGACCGATTGGTAGTGGGTCCTGCATCCTTCTTGGACAATTTCCATGGTAAGGGGTTAAGTCAACACACTCTCTCACAACCGTTTGGCATAAGTACCGGCGCATGTCGGGAAAAGCCTAGCCCAATGCAAGTCATCTAGTCGGTTATATCAACTCGGTTCCAGATACGTCCATTCCTCGTCCCCGACGATCCTTTCCGGTATCCTTCGCACTAGAGTCAGCGTATCCTATGGCACCGACCAACTCGGACACGGACTCATCAACCCTATTGGTTATCCACATATGGTAAACGGGAAGCTCTCATGTCCTCTCACGAATATAACTCACCGGTCTCGAGCGCCCATGAGCCCAAGTCTAGCCATATGCAACCCTCCAATAAATGGCCCCCACAATGTGATTCCCGTCCTCTCACGGGTTGGTTACCGGTCTTGAGCGCCCGTGAATCCCCATTGCTACCACGGGTCGTTCGGGTCTCAATACCCTTCCGAATCGGGTCCGATATAACAGGGGTATATCCTAGCCAAACACTGCTAGACATCCCTAGGTATGACAACCATTGATTCGGGAAAGTGTCGATGGGCAACCCCGGAAACATCCCATACTATTTCCGACAATGTCCAAGGACAGAAGTGTCAAAAGGACACTTCCCAATCCCAAACCAAACTTAAGCAAACACATTCTCGATCAGTCATGACATACACAACCAGTAGTTCATCATATAAAAGAGAATGTAAAAGCAACATCGATTAAGCGGAATAATAAATAATTCATATAACATAAACAATGAAAAGATGATATAAATAAGTGCTACTGTTCCCATAGTAGGAGATCAGAATTAAAATACAATAACAGTAGGTAATCTCATAGTTTCATAAAGTAGAAACCAGAGAACAAGCAATCTATGTAGTTAAGGAATTAACTGTCCTTACCTTATCATCGCCGAAGATAATCCAAAGATCAAAGAGAGAGACACCAAACATGGCAAATAAACCCCTAACAAGCATAGATACAACATTAGGAAAGATACCTAAAAGATCGGAGAGCAAACGAATCAAATCGAGCGAAAATTGAAGCTACTGACTTCATTGGTCGATTGCCTTGGTCTACTTACCCAGTCGACCAATCAGTCGACCAATCGAGTCAGTACGGAATAGTGAAAACTGTTTTGGCCATAACTTCTTCGTTTGAAGTCGGATTGATCCGAAATTCGAAGGGGAACTTCTTAGGGTGTATTAGAATCATATGGGAAGATAAAATCATCAAGTCATGGTAAAAATATGGGTTCTTGATTTAACCCAAGAAATTAGGGTTTCAACCTTTATGGCTCTCATGAAAAGGTTATGATCACAGGAAGAAAGGGAATGGTTGCAATCAAGAACATAATAAGAAAATCTTGTTTAGGTTAATAGAAACATTATGGGAAGATAATCATGGTCAAAAGATGGGTTCTTGATCTAACCCAAGAAATTAGGGTTTCACCCTTAAGTTCCCATAAAAAGGTTAAGATCACGGGAGGGAAGGAATTGATGATTGGCCAATTACAACAAGAAGAATCAAAGAATATTGAATTTAGATCAACCTCCACATTACCCATGAGGTTTCCCTCACATGGGAGGTTACCAAAAAGGTTCACAGATAATCACCCAGGTTAGGGTTTCAAAGGATTAGGGTTAGGGTTTTCAAAGATTCCACTGGCTGGGGTTGAGATCATGATGATGATCATAGATCTCAAGGAACAAGATGAGATCATGGAGTGGATGGTTGCAAGAGTGCATCATCTTCTTCCTGATCTCAGCCAAGAACAGATTAAAGGAAGAAAATCAGAGATGGAGAAGAAAGAAAAGAGAGTAGACATACCTTTGATGCGAGAGGAAGAAGATTACTTCAAGTCTTGTGAGAGATCACCAAGGAATGCAAGGGAATTGATTAGATTAGGGTTCTAACTCATTCCAGAGGCTTAGGAGGCATAGGAGGCGAAGTAATCCCGAGATTTGACTTAAATAGAGGAGACAGGACCAAATTGGTAAATTCAGACACCATTGGTCGATTGGATTGGTCTACTGGTCCAGTCGACCAATGAGTCGACCAATCAGGACAGCAAGGTTCAAACAGGGATTCGGAGGGCTATACAAGGTCAAATTGAGTGAGGTTTTCTTCTACGAGTCAATCAAGAAGTCTAGTTTCCAGAAATACCTTCGGATCAAGAATTGGAGTTCATTAGGTTCACCAACTAGGCTCATCTTCTTCGATGCGCAAGCAGGATTTGACAGACATAGTTCAGCAACTTCGGACAGGGATTTGGAAGGTTGTATGGGGTCAAATTGAGTGGGGTTTTCTCTTGGAAGTCCATTAAGAAGTCTAGTTTCGGGAAATATATTCAGATTGGGCACAGGAGTTCATTAGGTATTTCAACTAATTCACCCCTCTTCGGTGCGCAGATTCAAAACTAACACTGACAATGCTCTCAAGTGAGGGGCATCATCGACAATGTCCATGGGCTTGGGTTCCGACACCAAATAGTCAACCAAAAGGGTCTACAAGCAACAAGCTAAGATCAAATCAAGGTCCAACTTTAAGGTCAAACATTTAAACTAACCCTTCTTTACCCAAAACAGATAGGGTGCCCTGGCTAGGTTTGGGCTGGATTTCACAACATATCATCGTGTCCATAAGCAGAAGGGACACAATAGCCATAAGCAGGTGTGGAGCCTACAGACTCCTCCAAGATCATGGACCCCATCACTCCTGACAACCTGTCCATCGGATCAAAATGGCCGTATGAGCCATATGATCGAGTATCATCACTATAACCATAGCCATACGACCCATACCCATGGTGGCCATGCATATGCTGCTGCTCCCCCCCTGAAACTCCCCCCTCCCTGGCCGATTGTAACTCGTAGGACGACCTTGATGAAGCTCACCACCATGATCGTCATCCTGGGTGGCATGTGTGTACTGAGTCTCTCCAGTGTATCTCTGGGGGGGATCCTGTGCCTCTGATAATGGAACATGATATCGTTCCTGTACTCCTCCACCACCACTACCACCACCACCACCACCACCACCGTCGTCATCATCATCCCTCCGAGTATGACTGGGACTGGGAGCAAGGGTGTCATCTGGATCATCATCTTGCGTGCCGAGCAGCACCATCCAATCCTCATCCGCCGTGGCGGCAGCCGCCCGATGTACCCGCCCCTCTTGAGAAGCCATGTACTCATTTATATTAACTCCCGCAGCTTAAGCAATGATTGGGTCCGGCCTACCTCCAGGCTGGTCTAACACTGCTCGCCCCTATCCAACAACCAATCCGTGAGTGGATGTTGGTCATCTACGATGAGCTCGAAGATATCATCGAGCCGGATGTCCTTGTCTTGCCCATTGTTAGTATTTAAACGGGTGTTCTCTAATTTTAGCCTCATGTTGTAGTGACAAAACACAAGGTCATTCAGGCGTTGACTTCCCAGCCTATTCCTCCTCTGCGAGTGAATCATCCCAAAAGTACTCCAATTCCTCTCACACCCAGAGGCAGAGCAAGTCTGGGAGAGGATCCGCACTGCCACTCTTCGGAGGTTCTCTCGCATCGCCCCCATATAGAATCCACCACTCACCTGCATTATCACAAATAATGCAAGTTAATACTTTAATTCTTAACAAAAATCCTACTTGTATCACTTATATGTAAAATGTAATGTAAATGTAATCATGCATCTAACCTGGATCATAATTTTGTCGGTTTTGAATAGCAGAACTAAACCAAAGGTCCCCAAAGTGCATCTCTAAAGTATTTTATCTCGCAATAATTTGTATTGATGGTTAGCTAAATTCTTTCACAAATAAAAAGCAAGTACTAAGTTCTAAGTTTTTAAGTTCTTACCTCCATATGGCAATTTGATTGGACCGTTACGTTTGGCTCTAATTTCCCAATAACCTCCATAACGGCACCGAGTAGGTCCGACCGCAATCCCAAATTTTCAAGTACTGATATTTTGGATTGAGATAATAGGCTGCATAATTCACAAACTCACAATCAAAGAATTAATATTTACTACAAGTTACAAATTATAATAATAAGTAGTAACACGTACTAACTACTTACCCGCCCTATGCATCGGATGCATCGGATGAGCGGTCCATCTACTATCAACAATGTTCAAGTATGCAACAAAACCTCTCGGGGTTAGCTCTTTGGATTGCTGTTTTCATTCTCTCCAGGGCTGCATATATGTGCGGCATAGTGGGCCCCCGAGGGAGGAATCAACCATACGTAAGACCTTTATTATAGGATCTAAGGTCTCCAACACAATTTTCACATTCCTCCAAAAGTCATCGGACGAGATTGTCGTCATGCGGTGCGCCCACTACTAGTACTTGAATTATCACAAACACATTAAGTTAGTAATAAATAATTAAATACTACATACTAGATATTCATATTTCATAGTATAAATGTATAAGAAGTTAACAACTTGTTAAATCAAATAGTAGAGACTATAGATAAAAAATAAATAAAAATACTTACTTTGATCCAACCCATGAGAACCACTCCTCTCGATGAAAACATGGATCTCAAGCCCGACTTCCGTTCTCGAATACCGTTGAGGGCGATGAAATTCGTGGCAAATCTCGTAGGACCGGGTCGCACTAGCTCACCATTGCATGCCCGCCTCATCATATTCGGAGCAACAAGATGATTGTAGATGAAATTTGTTACCCGCTTGGCCCTCTCCACCGTGCTCGGATAATATTGATCTTGCCGATGTCCTTTAACATGAGGTCGATACAATGAGCTGCGCAAGGTGTCCAATATAGGTTATATCCAGCTGTATTCATCAGCACCTCACCGGCTTTCTTGAAGTTGGCGCCATTGTCGGTGACAATCCGCACCACATTCTCCTTCCCAACTTCATCAATCACATCCCGCAAAAGTCCAAGAATATACCTGTGGTCTTTTGTCCGCCCAAAGAGCATCCACAGATTTTAGAAAGACAATCTTTCGATCACAATACACCATAAAGTTGATGATGGATTTTCTTGTCGGACCGGTCCAGCCATCACACATAATGGTGCATCCATATGTCTCCCAAAATATTCTCAAATTACTCGATGTACTCTTGCAGCTCCTCCTTCTCCTCGATCAGAAAGTGGTCAACACCTCCTTAGGGGTAGGACCAGGATGTCCAGACCTGCCTTTGCAATAGTGTCAACCATATTACTATAATAAGGACCCCGGGCTGTATGTGCTGGAACCGCATTGTAGTACATCCACTTCGACACCTGCCTTCTTCACTTTCTTCGCCATCCCTTTCCATGCACCTCGTGATCTTGGGCTGCTTGGCCCCCTTATTTCCGAAAATATCAGGATCTTGCTCTAGGATAGGATCCGACCTCTGTGGATAGTCACGTGGACGTGATCCCCGTACATCAGCCGTAGAAGGGACCCTCTGACTCTGTGATCTGCTGAACATACCACGTATACCACCCCTGTCCCTAGATCCAGATGCTCCAGCCCCTGATCCAGATGCTCCAGCCCCAGCCCTACGGGCCTAGAGGTACCAGCTCCCGTAAATCTAGCTCGGCCCTCTCCTCCTCCCCCGTACCGCATCGCCCTACTCTCGCCCATCGCCCGTCTAACATCCCTCTCCTCCCGCTCTCTCAAATCAACGGGATCAACCTCCCGATCGAATCGAATCAACTCTATAAGATGATGGTGCCCGCACCGCCTCATCCAATGCTTCATTTACCCTTCTCCTCTCTTGTTTCTTCTTCCCCTTGTCTTTCTCCATCTCCCTAACTGCCTTTCTGATATCCGCATTCACCTCAGTGCAGGTGGCCACATCTTTTGAACTACCAGTAATGTGAGCCTTAAACCTACTAATGCCACCAGAATTCAACTCCTTACCACGTAGTTGCATCTTGTTTTACTTTTATTTCCATCGATTGCAACACAAGATTGCCATGCAGATCAACCCTCCCCTTCCCCGCAGACGCCGCTCCCCGTGTCTCGTCCCCCGTCCCCCGGCCCCGTGAACCTGCTCCTCTCCCACTGCTAGACATGATAACAGTTGGTCTGTTGCAACAAAAATGATTTCACAAACAATTAAACAATACCAATATAATATTTTAAACAATATATAATTTTTTTCCGACAAAAGAAAACGCTACCATATCAAAACTGACAATGAAACCATACAAGAAGCACTTAAAAATAATTATATAGGTATTCTATAATTTTCTATAATTTTCAAAATCATTTTCCTTATTTATTCCTAATTGTTTCTCTTTTTTCATAATTATTTATATTTTATATTCATATTTTAATAAATTTCAAAAAATCAAAAAATTATTTATTGGGTCGAAAATTATTCCGACTCCGTGAGTTTGTAGATTGACCCATGGGGATCCACATATATTTTTTCAATCACAATGCAACACATATATCATGCAAAAAGCAAGCATTTAAAATGTATAAAAATACAATTTTTGACGCCCGAAAATAAATAAATAAATTACTTAGTGAAAAAAAAAATTCGACTCCGTGAGTTTGTAGATCAGCTTATTGTATTCAACATATATTAATTTCATACCCATCCAACAATATTATGGCATGCATTTTCAAAAAAAATAGTTTAGTGAAGAACATTTTACCTCTCAGATGAAAAACACCCAGATTTGTGTGAAATCTCGCTTGATCGTCGCGAATAAGGCTATATCCGTCAAGAATGGAGTGAGTACTGCGATTTTATGTCGAAGATCGGACGAAAATATGGCCAAAACACCTAGAACTAGGAGAGAGAAGCTCTGGATGGTGTGGGTGAGGAGAGAGAAAATCAAACGAAATTCAACAGATAATTAATGAAAAATTCCCACGAGCCCCGCATTTATCGCCGAATTTCGCCGAGAAATCGGCGAAATCTCGGTATTTATCGCCGATATGGCGATATCTCGCCATATCGCCGAGAAATCGCCGAGATTTCGCCCGATATTTTGTAATTCTCATTTCGCCCCCTGGTATCATTTCGCCAGGGGGCGAAACTGGCGAATTTCGCCGATATTTCGGCCCCGAACTTTCTTTCCCTGCCCACAACTCCTATGTAAACACTACACGTAATTAAGAAAATGCGCACATCCCAATGAGGTTGTTATTGCTTTTCAGAGTCTGACCAACGCCTACATGTACTGATGTACAGCCTTCTCACTAAAATCTCGAACCTTTCCACGTTGGGAGGAAATGCAGTATGCAACCCTCATGTGATGCATAGTTTTTCTTAAACCATTGGATTGGTGTGAAAATTACAGATCGCAAAGATCAGATAAAAGATTTTTCCTTTTACCAAAAAAGATAAAATTATTCTTATTTAGCGGCTGTTATTTGCTGAGGCAGAGTTTTTTTGGTGCATGAGATATGACATATATTGTCTCATTCCGGCCTTTTCCTGTTTTCCAGAATACATAGTCTGGAAACTATGAATAAGTAACTTCGTTGGGACCCACTGAGAGATCTTGAACGTGTGAAAGTAGACAGTTTTTTTTTGGTAAAAGTAGACAGTTCAGAAGCATTCAATTTTTCTTTTGGTTATAATAATAATAATAATGGTTCAATTTTGGAGTACGGAATTTATAAATTTTGCATAACTTTTAATTGGTGGAGCTTTGAAGGGCTAAGGTAACTTTTACCAATGAAGATCTATTCTAACCAACGGGGGTTGGTCCAAATGGTAAGCAGCTTGGTCTGCTTTAGATGTAAAAAATTTCTGCTGTGAGACTCACCCACTACAGCCAGGTGTGCGACACGAGTCGAACACCGGATTAGTCAAGGGCAAAGCCTTGGAACTGGGGTTGGCAACAAAAAATAAAAAAAAAAAAAATCTGTTCTAGTTGTTGAAACCAACACTTCTTAGTGAAGAGGTCATGGGTTCGAATCCCGCTAAGGCATATTAATATCCCGCCGTTGATTTTTACTTCATTTAACAAGAAAACCAAGACTTTTCTTTTTCCTTGTTAATATTGATTATGAGAAGCTATTTTAATTACTTTCGACCAGCACAAGGAGTTACGACGAAATTCGCTAGGAATTTAGGCTGAAAATTGGCCAGATTTTAATTTTTCATTTCAAGAATATTTTAGGGCCTATTTGATTAATGAGTTTGGAAATTTTAAATCTATAGATTTTGAATTTATAGAGTCATAATTCATAAATTAACTGTTTGGTTAACTTGAATCTATAGAATAAAATATATGAATTCATTTGTGATTTTTGTGAATGTACAAATGTTTAGCGCTTTTATAATAGAGGTGAAATATTTGGATTTCACCTCATACTCATAAATCTACAGATTTACATTTTTAGTGCAAAAAGATGAATCTTTAGATTTTCACAACCAAACGGGTATAAATCTCGGGTTTGAATCTCCTGTGGCCGTAGAAGTGACGGCCATCCTGTGGCTGCAGTCTATGAAGCCCCATGTGATTAAGAATAAATTAAAGCCGTTGATTTTCATGTACCCAAATCAGTTATATATTCCTCTATGTTGGGGTAATTGTATTA
Organism: Hakea prostrata; assembly: GCF_041222555.1. NCBI lineage: Eukaryota > Viridiplantae > Streptophyta > Magnoliopsida > Proteales > Proteaceae > Hakea > Hakea prostrata. The sequence goes on from NC_142606.1 coordinate 29,678,049, forward strand.
CAAATTCTTCAAACACAAAAAAATGAAATTGCAATACAATTGAGAGATGGAGATCTTTAGCAAATCTGGAGAGCTTGAAGTTGCAACTGAACGAACCACCGATCGATGAGGTTGAGTCACACCTTGAGTGCTGTCTTTAAGGTAATTGATGCACCCTACTACCAAGGGTTCTTTGCACCACCACCTCCAAGATAAAACAACCTCCAACTAGAAGATGAGGTAGTTCTTCTAGTCCCTTCAAGGAGCCAAAAGCTAGAGCACAACACTTAGATAACTCAAGAAAGAAATGAACTTTGTAAAACAAATAATGTGAGTGAGGAGTGTCTCTATTTGCCCCCACATGCAAGAAAGGGTTGGGTTTATATAGGCCCAAACCACACCTCCTCACAAGGGGGAGAATCAATTTTCCACTAATGGAGAATCAATGGTTTGTCCCTCCTCCACTAATGTGAATAAACCCCCTTGACCTAACCTCCCCATTACTTGGAGAAATAACTCTCATATTCACTTCTTTGGAATGAATAGGATTTAATCCATTCAAAGACCTTAACCCCACTCATGGTAATGGCCATGAATGGTCATGAAGTTGAAATGAGAAATGAAGGTCAAGAGTCAGAATTTGAGTAATTCCACCATTCAAGTAAGCCCACCTCCTCACCATGATTAAGTGTCACACCCCACCGGCCGGTCTCGTTTACCCGCCGACAACCCATGGGAGTGATCCATCATAGAATCCACGGTTTTATTCTATCAACAATATTAAATACAAATAAAGATAATCAAGAGCAAAAAATGTTTAATAAATGAATTAAAAGAATTACAGAAGTCCAAATACTCCAATAACAATAATAAAAGGAAAGAATAATAAATAAAACGAATACGAGTTCAGCGGAAGTAAACAAAAGAGTTATATCAATTTCTTTCCAGTCTCCTTTTCTAAGGTTAAATAGTGTTTTTCATGAATATCAAGATAGTGTTTTCCAGTTCTTCTCCATTCGTTGAGTGAACTTTCTAACCACCTTCCGTCTCTGACCATCAATAGGTGCGATAAGTGCACTCCATGCACCAGCAGGAGCTCCCACACAGGCTATCTCCATTTCCCACTGATGGTGTCAAATCTTCTTCATACGGGATGGTTCCTTCATAGGAAACCAGTCCTTCTTCCTGTACAATTCCTTCTTCTGTGCAGGCTAATAAACATATACAAAATAAAGGCGTGAGTTCTAAAGAACTCAGTAAGAAACAATCACAAATCCCATCAATTATCCAACAAAGAATAAATACATAAATGATATGAATGAGTACAAGGTATGAATGATACTATGATTTCTAACTATGCAGGTCTCTAACAGTTGACATGCTTTGAGATATACACCAGCCCTCCTCTAGGTAGGTCTAGTCGCATTGATCCGGCAAGGACTGGTTACCTCTGTAGGGATCTTGGGCAAAAGGGAAAGTCCACACCTGGCTCTCAAACCATGGTGGGGTTAAGTGAACACTCTCTCACCACGACCATTGGTAATGAGTACTGGCGCATGTCGGGGTTTCTAATCCAATGCAAGGTCATACTAGTAACATGTCTACATGAAGTCCAGATACATCCCCTATGGCACCAACCAACTCGGTTCAGTATCCTTTGCAACCTAGGAATGAGAATCCTCACGGACTGGCTACCGCTATTGGACTCCACTCCTTAACCCTATGGTCATCCACATATTATTGGGGCGGAAGCTCTCATGACTCCTCATGACACCCGGTCCGTTCCTTGGACATCCATGAGTCCAACCCTAACATATGCAACCCTACCATTTATATGACTAACAGTGGACCAACGTCACATCACTGTCATCACGGGTCACTTGGTTTCAATCCCCCTACCAAAAGGGTAGTAGTGTAAAATCCGGCCTTATCCTAACCCCGACCCGGCCCGGATTTTATATCGTTGCAGGTCCGAAGACCCGAAGTGGTGGTAGAAGAGACCTGTGGGCCCTCTTAGTGGATGATTCGATGCTTGATGCTGAGCCTATGGACATTGACAATGATGCCCCTCACTTGAGCACATTGTCAGTATTGGGTGAAAATCTGCGCATCGATGAAGATTGAATTAGTTGAAGCACTTTCCGGAACCCCGTGATCAATCCAAAGGTATTTTTTGAAACTAGAGTTGTTGATTGACTTGTAGGAGAAAACCCCGCTCAATTTGACCCTGTATAGCCTCCCGAATCCACTCTTGAAGTTGCTTGTCATGGCTTGGTCGAGTGCTTGGTCGATCGACAACACGACCACCCGATCGACCAAGAGTAATGAAATTCGAAATTTCACTAAATCTCTTCCCATTTTGCCCCTACCTTTTTGGAACTCGTGAATGAGGACCTAAACTAATCATTGGCACTCCAGAGCTCAAGGTTGGACACTCTCTTGGGCTATTCCTTGATGTTTGGGAAGATCTTTGACTCCAATCATTATTGTATACACTAATCATCAACTCAAGGTATGATTTCTTCTATTCCTCTTCTAATCTATTCATTTTTTTTTATCAATTAATGATCTTGAAACCATGGCTGAAGTGTTGCAACCTTGCAAACACTTAACCATGAGTTTCCCCCCTTTTCAATTCCTTAATCCTCCCCCACTCTTGCTATGCTATGATTCAAATGAGAGTAATTGCACTCCATCACTTTGATTCTATTCAATCTAACCTACTTTGATTCAAATCTGATATGTAGATGCATGATAAGCTTAGACTATAATGAAATTAAGATTCTAGCTTGATTCTTAAGACTCATTTGATTGATTTCTATCATCCTTTACAATTTCTATCAATTCCAATTTAATTCTTGCTAAGTATCATATAGAACCTCCAATTTCGATTTGGGTATTTTTGATTGAACCGTTGGATCATCATGAAAATTTGTGTGTAGTATCCCCTTACTGTTATAAACATGCCCTCCAAATTTCATGACGATCGGAGCACAGGAAGGGCAGTCTTGGATCAAGTTTCCATTGATGTCCTGAAGATAACAAGTCTTGGTCGACTGACAGTCGACCAAGCCAGTCAACCAAGAGTTGTTAAGGCCCTGTACTCAGCCGAATTGATCCGTTTGAACCCCAATTCAATTGCTTTCTTCTCTAACATTACTTGTATGATTATCTAGGATATCAACACTGATTTTGAGACCATACTTGGTAATCATTGAATCTATTTACAACTTGATTAAGGTAAGGACAATCGTTAACTCAAGTATGTTAATTATATCAACATGCTTACATTATGGGAGCTTAATGGTTATGTTCATATGAATATTCCTTTACTATACATGACTGTTATGTGTTTTCTTATCAATAATAGAATGTATATATCATTTAGAATATCATGTTCAGTTTTACTTTATGATTTTATATATGATCAATCATGTTATGATATGTGTTTGTTTATATGATGAATCATTGATTTAGTATAATATGATGAGATTTAGTTTGTGATTGAGTACGTATGACTTGGGATTGGGAAGTGTCCTTCCGACACTTCTGTCCTTGGACATCGGAGGGAGTAGTATGGGATATTCCCTAAAGGTGTCCATCGACGCTTTCCCGGGTTGTTGGATGACATATATAGGATTGTCTAGGTGTATGGTTAGGATATTTTCCCTTATCATATCAGACCCGAATTAGAAGGGTATTGAGACCGAACGACCCGTGGTAGAGTATGGTTGAAGGGCGCTCAAGACCGGTATCCACTCCGTGAGAGGACTTGAACTATACTGCAGATACCCGAAAGGGGCCATTTGTTGGTAGGGTTGCAAATGGATAGAACTGGGCTCACGGGTGCTCAAGACCGGTAACCAACCCGTGAGAGGACGTGAGAGCTTCCAGTTTACCATTTGTGGATGACCAATAGGGTTGATGAGTTCGTAGTCCGAGTTGGTTGGTGCCATAGGATACGCTGACTCTAGTGTGAAGGATACGGAATCGAGTTGGTCGGTGCCATAGGGAAAGTATCCGGATCTGACGTGATACGACTGAGTAGATGACTTGCATTGGGCTAGGCTTCGCCGCGACATGCGCCAATACTTATACCAATGGTGATGTGAGAGAGTGGTGACTAAATCCCCAACCATGGCTTGATGAGGACCTTACACAATTACCACGGCAGACCTAAGATATCTTATGATTGAGGGGGAGTGACTGACGACCCAAAGAAGTATGGTGCTATGGCTTAAAGCATGACTACCTTAGAGACTAGCATACTTAAGATTAGAATCATATTTCATCACTGTCTCATATCATATTGCATCATATTGTGACTTGTGTTGAATGAACTGTGTATTATGAAACGACTTGCCTTGCTGAGTTCTTTTGAACTCATTCCTTTTGTGCAATTTGTTAGATTATACTGCAGGTACAGAAGACCTTGATGGCATGTCCTATGACCCGAGCTATGATCCGGCATATTACACTTCGGGTGATGGCTACACGGAGAGTCAGGATTGCTATACCAAGGAGGATTATAGTGCGTACCAGGGTTAGCCCCACATTAGTGAGGAAGCGGCCACGTTGGGTTTACTTAATTCACACTTTTGAAGAAGAAATCATTAAGATAGAAGAAACCTGTATGTATGCCCCATTTCCATGGATAACTGTAATCATTTGAATATCTTCACTCTAGTTCTTATGGTTTTGTTCTCGGCACAGATTGTAACTTAACTTTATTAACTACATTTCTGCTATTACTGGAGGAGTGACTTCTGATCACTTCTTCTCTTTGAGACTACCTCTATATGAAGTTGACATTTAATATTTCCGCACTCTGATTTACTATCTTCTCTTATTCAATTGATCTATTTATTGCTTGTTTTATACATTGATTATATTGTTCATGATTATGTTATCGTGTATGTGGGAGGCATGGCCGCTCGATCTGGATCTTCGGGCTGTGGATCACATCCCGGGTATGCCAGATAGGATACCGGCTGGGTGGATGTGACAAGTAGCATGTGGGGTACCTAGCCATGCACTTCTAGACTCTACCTAAGAATGTCATTAAACAGTCACGACAGTGTTGGAGACATCAGCAGGCATGTGTCCCATTCCACAGCCTTCTGATATCCCAAGCTAAAATATCCCAAAAGAATACCTCTTCCATCAGAACCATATACTAACCATCATCAATACATAACATTCATAATCAACAAAGTATATATGTAAACAAGACAAACAACAGTAGTATAACAAGATTAGTATACAAGACATGAATACAACATCATATATATAAAGAAATACTAATTCTAACAGACACTGGACTAGCATGTTCAAGTCTATTCAAAAAATAGGATTGATTGTCCTTACCTGCATATAAGTAAACTGTCCGTAAAAAGAGATCCGTTAACTATTACAAGTCTTTCTTTTCAAACAGAGTATACATAAACACGGTGTTACAATATTATATGAGTTAATTGAATCAAAGTGAATCAGAACCAAAAGTCATTTGGTCACTATTTACCAGCCGATCGCTCGAGCCGGTCGCTTAAGTTGAGCGACCGCCACTAGTGACCGCCCCAAAAACAGAGAGTTTCAATCCGAAACTCAGGCTTCTGATCACCCGTTTTCAATCTGGATTTCGAGTGATCATGGCCGAAGTCTCAAATCTAATACTCCCAAAGCCAAAGGGTGAAGGAAACCCTAACAATTACCATCATTGGGTTACCCAGAACTCTCCCCTTGACTGGATTATCCTTTTCACGAAAGCAGGGTTTCGTTTTCGGATAAATCACCTCAAGTAGATTGGAAAGAGAGTCACAATGATCAAAGAAGGTAACCACCATGATGAGGGGATGGGTTAATACTAAATTAAAAGACAAAGAAGATAAAGAATTGTTGGAAAATGCCATGTCAGCATTTTGCCACATCGGCCTCCATTGGTTTTGATGATAACAAACACGAAACTTGAATTCACCATGTTTTGATGATAACAAACATGAATTAGAATTCACCATGGAAAAACTTGAAAATAACATGCCTATGAATGAGTGTATATTTGCTATTAATTACCATTCATATTTTCCAATCATTCATGTGTTTATCATCATGAAAAAGGGGGAGATTGTTGGGAAATGCCATGTCAGCATTTGTCACATCAGCCTCTATTGGTTTTGATGATAATAAGCATGAATTACTAATGGCTATATTGAGTTATGATGTTTTAGTTCAAGATGAGAACAAGTGGACCAACTCCAAGTCAAAGCCAAGATCATGCCAAGATAGACATGAAGATGGACATGAAGTCTAAGTCAAGATGACCATGCTAAGATGGACATGAAGACCGTTGCACAAAATCAAGTCGAAGATCAAGTCGAAGATCAAGACTTAGGTTGAATTAGGGCTTAGGACACTCTCGCATACACATTCATGTAAATGCATCAATTATATGTAATTCATATTACTAGAGTGACCTAGGACATGTTAGTGAGGTGTACAATGCTTAGGGTTGACCAAAAAGTCCAAAAACCCAAGCCATGTCCCAGCCCCAACTTAAGCCAGCAAAATAGAGTTCAGACGGACAGCCGTCTGAACAGACGGATGTCCGTCTGTACTGATAACTATGTTTCTCAAAAAACAACGAAGGCCGGAGGAATTTCCGTCCGCGCGACGGATGTTCGTTTGAGCCAGTCCGAGCCAGACGGATGACCGTCGGGCGGACGGATGTCCGTCCGAGCCGGTCCAGACGGATGTCCGTCCGAGCCGATCCGAGCCGGACGGATGTCCGTCTGGCCCGATTTGACTATAACGGCTAGTTTAAAGAGAATATCCTCTACAGCTGTTTGCAATGGATACTTTTGAGACGGATGACCGTCTGACCAGACGGACGTCCGTCTGGGATGAAAAACAGGACAAAAATGTGTCCGTTTTCTATCCGTTGGGGATTGGGTTTTGGCACTCAAAGGTGCTCTATATAAACCCAATTCACCTCATTTGAGAGTAACAATACTCACACTTGATCACCCACTCCCCAAGTGATCCTAAAGCTCTCAAATTGCAAGAAAGCCTTGTGCTTTGCCTTTCACCTTCTCCCCAACCTTGAAGAACATACCAAGGTGTTAAAGTAAGCTTGTGGAAGTCAAGCTTGAGGTGATTGAAGGCTTTGGTGGTGCATGCATTTCATATCTTGAGCATACAACTCTTATTGCATCACACACACACAAGAGGTAAAGTGTCATACCGCTTGTTAAGGTAACATCCTTCTCTTGTAACTGTTTTCAATTCTAGTCTAGGTAGATTAGAATTGGTTTTGGGTACTCTTGCCCGTGAACAAAGATTGGTTGGGTGCTCTTGCCCGTGAACAAAGATTGAAGAGGGTGCTCTTGCCCTAAGATAAACAAAGATTGTAAAGGGTGCTCTTACCCCGTAACAAAGATTGTAAAGGGTTTGATCTCTACCCATTGTATTGAAAGAGAATCACTAGTGGAATACTCTCTTAAGGCCAAGAGAGGAGTGGACGTAGACTTGCAAAGTCGAACCACTATAAAATACTTGTCTTGTGGTTGATTGCATTGTTTAATTTCATTTGGATTTTCAATTTACTTTGTACTTCCGCACAAACCGAAAAATTGGGACAATCCACTAGTTGCAACCTAATCACCCCCCTCTAGGTTGCACCAACAAGAATGAAGGGTGAATTCATTACCTCACTTCAGAAAACCAGAAAAAGGGAAGGATTGATCTCCAGATCACTACCAGCAGTTCAGATCCACTTTCGGAACTTCTCCGCAGTCTTCTAACCTCCAAAATTAGCAACCACGAATAAAATATTCGTTACTTGGACGAGGGTTACCTTTTATAGAAGTCAGGGGGCAAAATAGGGAAAAAACTTCAAAAACAGACTGGGCGGTCGCTCCAGGCGGTCGCTTGGTTTGATCGACCGCCACTAGCAACCCCCCCTATAATTTACCATACAAGGGTGCTTTTGCTAGGGGGTTGATATCCAGGTACATCCTAGCCCTAAAGAAGAGATGGGGGAGATCTTACCTTCATTCCGGACATCTCCGAACAACACTTGTCTTCCAGAAGACCAACTACCAAGCAAGGCAGGCTCTTCAGACAAAGGATCCAGATCCATGGGTTTAGGGTATGGATCATGGACTTCTATCTGGACACTCCACAAACTTACCCGACTAGACCTTCGGGTTCTTGGACCTGCAATACGGATCTCGGGTTAGAAATACGGGGGTTGTTACATCGAGACCTTTAAGACCCATGACCAATGTCATGAAGAGCCTCATAATCTAGGTCATGAAGAGCCTCATAACCTAGGTCATGAAGGGCCTCCTTTACTCATGGTGCCTCATTACCACCCTTACCTCATGGTTCCCACACACATGCAAAACAATTAAATAAAGGATACAAAAACTAATTTTGAAACTTAATATGGATTTTAATAAGAAAACCTAACACTCTAATTAACCCGGTTTATAAACGGTTGCAACAAACCCTACTCACCCACCACTAAATAGATCGATTCACAATCACCAGTGAGAATGATGAAGACCTGTTACCTATATGCATTCCAACAACAACTAGGAAAAAAAAATAAAATTCATAGAAATAATCTTTGATGCCTCTCCATTATAACTTACACTACATTGAAAGAAAACACTTAAGCAAAAGTAAAATGCTGTAAGCATTAGAGCTATAGTTATCATCAAGCTACATAAATGGCCAGAGCTTCTGAAAAACTCGAGGACTTTTATTAGTTGAACCAAGAGGCGGAGGATGATCAACCTGAGGATTGGTTCCTTCTGTGAGAGATCCGACGAATTTCTAGATGAACAAACCGATTTCTCCTGACAGGAATCACTTGAGCACATAGAGATCTCCGAATTTGAAGGAAAATATAAATGGGTTTCACGATAATTTCCAAATCAATAATCATTAGAGATTAGATCTATACCTCTAGTAGGGTTGAATGATCTCTTACAATGCAAGATGGCTCCTTATATGCCAACACTGAAGGCAAGTTCCCCTGTAATTTTGGCTTCTCACATTGTTCTGCAGGTTTGGACCCTTTGCTTCTCTTGTTCTTGTGGGTTTCGGAGAGAAAATTGATGCCGTCATTTGTGCAATAGGTGTTATTTTCCCTAACCTTAGGCTCAATTGTCTAGAAAATTTTAGCCTTAACATAAGAATACGAAACTTGTACGGATTTTTTTTTTGGTTTCGTTGGAATGCATCAGAGGTAAGAGGTCTTTGTCATTCCAGCCCGTGACCACGATGACAGCGATGTTGTGGAAGGCGGGTAGATTTCTGAGTCAGTGGTGGGTGAATAGGTTTGGTTGGAATTGTGTATGAACTGGGTTAATTAGAGTAACGCATGAGAGATTTGAGTATTTGAAAATCAACGGCTATGGCATATTCTTGGCCACGTGGTGCTCCCTGGATAGCAGCCGTTGGATGGCAGCTATTTCTAGGCCGCAGAAGATTCAAACTCATAAATCTTGCATTCATGAATCTGGAGATTTGAAATATCTGGATTCATGTAATCAAACAGGCCCTTAAAGTTATTTTTAACTTAAATTTGGTATCTAGTCTAATTTGATACCAATAAGACTTGATAAATTTAAATTATTTTCTATAAATTCTCTTCCTTAGTCACATTTAACAAGTTATCTTCTAAGACCTAAATCATTGGAACAAAATTGAAAAGAGTACCCGTTGACCTCGAAGATTTCACTACAAAAATCCTTCATAATTTAAAATATTTTCATAAATGATTTCATGTATATACTCCTCCCTAACCAGATTTTGCACGTTGCCTTTAATACTTAAATCATTGGGATATAATTGATAAGATTGTTCATTGATCTTGAAGATTTTGCTACAAAATGTCTTCTTAATTTTGAATTATTTTAAAAAAATTTTCTGTTATAGATTTTCCTCCCTAACCACATTTGACACATTGTCTTTTGAGGTTTGAATCATTGGGATAGAATTGGTAATATTGATTATTGACCTTGAAGATTTCGCTATACAATCGCAAGAGAAATCACCTAAAAATCATGAGAAATCACCAACATACCGCAAAAAATTGGCGATATATTGGTCAATTCGACGATTTCTCGTGATATATATGGTATGTCTCGGTTTAGGTTAAAAAAATAGCTAACCATTGAAACAGTCGAAATTTGACGAATGTTGTTCCAATTTCGACAAATTGTTTTTCCATGCTTTCGACTTGATTTGTCCAAAGTGGAATTCTAGAATATTTGAGAGGGTGCAGAAGTTGTTTTTATAGGATCTTGTACTCTATTAATACAATAACATATAAAGGATTTCATCCAATACATTTGCTATTGTATTAGTCGTTATGGACAGTTAAAAAGAGTCTTTTAATCGATAGATGAAATACATAATGATGGAGATTAGAGTTTTCTAATGATATTTATATAAAGAAAGGATGTACAATATTGGGTTTGATTTTAGTGTTGTACATTAAATATGCAGGCACTGAGTTGCGTATAGTTACGTCTCCTTGAGTGATCTAAAGAAAAAAGAAAATACAAATTGGATGGTTGAGATTTCACCATCGACCATCTATTCCATCTTTATTGTACACTCAGTAATGCCTATTAATTGCACAACACTAAAACTCCATCCGTGCAATATCTATTGATAGCATAAAAAAAAAAGTATGGAGTTAGGGATGAGATATCATATACCCAGCCGCATAAGTTGTGATGGTAAAACAAATTTCTTTAAAGCTTGAGCAGTCAAAGGAATCTTGAGGACAAAAAGGATAGGATTGAAACCAATTTCAAGAAGAAATTAACTGTAATCCTGTTGTGAATAAAATACCCCAACTCCGGTTCACGATGGTTCACTTTGATCCATATCTAATGCGATCGGTCTAAGTCGATTAAATAAAGCAATCTATGGGTCTGCCCAAGAGTTAAGAAGAAGGCCTAATCATGGCCATCCAATTCTATGCTACGATCCGACGGTCAGAGTTAAGAGCAGAACAAGTAGGAAATCTATATATATATATATATAAAGGAACAACAAACTCATAAAGGGTAAGTCTCTCAGATCAACTTGAACACTAACACTTCTGATTTGACTCCATTAGAACACCTCAAAAGCTCCTTTGAGCTCTGAAGCATCGTCTTCATCTTTCTGACTAGACCGTCGGAGACGTGACGCCGATCAAGACAATTGGCTCCGTTTCTCACTGGTGTTCTATTTTTCAGGAATGAGAGACTGATTGAGGATTAAGCAAGCCAGGTCGATCTAGATCTGAGTTGGTTAGGTGCAAAGACCGTGGTTCAAGATCTCCAGCAAATTCTGCACCAACATTTGGCGCCGTTTGTGGGAAACAACTTTAACAAGTTCTAAATAGAGGTCATGGCTCAATCGCCTGAGCGAGAGGAGACATTGCTGGTTGAAATGGCGGAGGCTAGTCAGGAGGAGCCGAGGAAGATCAATCCAAAGAGAAGGACAAGAGAAATAGTCCAACACTACAAATTCCAGCAATGCAGACTTGGCAGAAGCAGAGAATGACGGAGGATCATTCACCTCATTTTGCCAAAATTTCTGAAAGACAGGAGAAACAAGTTGCAGATACACCTGGTTCCTTCTCAATTAGAGCTAGATCCAAGCCAAATCACCGCTCGATTTGAGAGTGTGCAGCATCAAATCCTCGAAACACAAAATCCGATGTGATCGTTCATCAAGCAAGTTGGAGTTCAACTAGAAGGAAGAGTTCGGGTCTCGCTTTGCTATAAGATCTCGCACTCTTTCCCGAGTTGAGGCGGTCTCTCGCACCAAATCCTCGGATGCAAGGGTAGAGGGAAAACCAGAGAAGATCAATTCTCGAGAGAAGGATCGGGGAGAGCGCAGATCCAAACTACATTCCTCTAGAGTCGGAAGATCAAGGATCATTTAAGGATGATCGTTCAAGTCAAAGCCAGAGTAGGAAGAGTAAAACTCTCGAGAGTCGAAGAGATAAAAAAGAGAAAGAGAAATCAGAGGACTGTAGGTCGAAGTTCATGGATCTGAAATCAGTAAAAGATTTTGTATCTTGAACGATCAGATTCAACGACTGATGAACAAAGACAGTGGAGAAAAGGTGGATGAAGTAATGAATCAAAATCCATTTTCCAAAGACATTATGTAACAACCCCCGTATTTCTAACCCGAAATCCGTATTTCAGGTCCAAGAACCCGAAGGTCTAGTCTGGTAAATTTGTGGAGTGTCCGGATAGAATTCCATGATCCATACCTTGAACCCATGGATCTGGATTCTCTGTCTGAAGAGCCTGCCTTTTTTGGTAGTCGGACTTCTGGAAGTCAAGTGATGTCTGGAGATGTCCGGAATGAAGGTTAGATCTCCCCCATCTCTTCTCTAGGGCTAGGTTGTACTTGGATATCAACCCCCTAGCAAAAGCACCCTTGTATGGCAAAATACATGGGGGCGGTTGCTAGTGGCGGTCGATTGAACCAAGCAACCGCCTGGTTCTGTTTTCGGGGTTTTGCCTTATTTTTCTCCCTGACTTCTATAAATAGTAACTCTCGACTAATTTACGACTATTTTATTTGTGGTTACCGTTTTTGGAGGTTAAATGGCTGCGAAGAAGTGCCGAAAGCAGATCTAAAGTGCTGGTAGGGATCTGGAGATCAATCCTTCCCTGTTTCTGGTATTCTGGAGTGAGGTAATGGATTCACCCTTCATCCTTTATCTCCTTTGTCTTTCAATTTCGTGTTAACCCATCCCCTTATCATGGTGGTTACCCTATTGATCAATCGCAACTCTCTTTCCAATCTTCTCGATGTGATTCATCCTAAAACGAAACCCTGCTTTCTTGAAAAGGATAGATCCAGTCAAGGGGAGAGTTCTAGGAAATCCAATTATGATGATCGTTAGGTTTCCTTTCACCCATTGGCTATAGGAGTGTTAGATTCGAGATTCAGACTATGATCACTCGAAATCTGGATTGAAAACGGATGATCAAAAGCCTGAGTTTCGGATCCTAAACTTACTGTTTTCGGGGCAGTCACTAGTGGCGGTCGCTCAACCTAAGCGACCGACACGAGCGACCAGCTGGTACACAGTGACCAATTGGCTTTTGGTTTTGATCCGATTTGATTCAATTGACTTATAATACATTATTATAACCCTGTACATAGGTGTTTTCTGTTTGAAGAGAAAGTCTTATAATAGTTTACGGATTTCTTTTTATGGGCAAATTACTTATATGCAGGTAAGGGCATTCAATCCTATCTTTATAAATAGACTTGAGCATGCTAGTCCAATGTCTATTAGTATTAATCTTTCATTATATATGCTGCTGTAATCATGTTCTACATGCTGATCTTGTTATATTGCTGCTGTTTATCTTGTTTACATATATACTTTGTTGGTTATGAATGATATATACTGATGATGGTTAGTATGTGGTTTTGATGGATGAGGTATTCCTTCAGGATATCTTAGCTTGGGATATCAGAAGGCTGTGGAATGGGACACATGCCTGTTGATGTCTCCAGCACTGTCATAACTATTGGATGACATTCTTAGGTAGAGTCTAGAGTTGCATGGTTAGGTACCCCACATGCAACTACCCTTTCGGTAGGGGGATTGAAACTGGATGACCCGTGATGACAGTGATGTGACGTTGGTCCACTGTTGGTCATATAAATGGTAGGGTTGGGCTCATGGACGTCCAAGGAATGGACCAGGTGTCGTGAGGAGTCATGAGAGCATTCCACCCTAACAATATGTGGATGACCATAGTGTGAAATCCAGCCCAAACCTAGCCAGGACACCCTATCTATTTTGGGTGAAGAAAGGTTAGTTTAATGTTACATCTTGAAGTTGGACCTTGATTTCAGTGTTCTATCTCCTTCTTCTCTCTTTTCTTCTTCTTACTGTTCTATCTTGATGTTTTGATTGTGGAGAAGCTGTTACACTACTATAACTACCTATTCTCTAAATCTCCTTATGTCTTAGAGTGAACCCCAATCACTCTATGCATTCCTTGAAACCACATGGTGAATCTTTTCAATTCTTCACTGATTTTGATTGAGTTTTGGACAGCATGATCATTCTACTGTAGCTTCTTTTCTCATTAATGTTTAACATGTTTGATCTTAGCCTTTATTGCTGTTCCAATGTGTTTCATCTCCTTGAATCAATTCCCCTTTCTTTCTAGCCATTTTAGCCTTCTATGTTGACCATTGATATAAGCATTCTAGTAAGTTTCTATTTTTGATTCCTCTCATTCTAGGATTAGTATTCTTTTGATTTTCTATTTAGTTATTCTTGCCTCTGATATGTTCTTGATATTCCATTAGAGAGAAGCCTTGTTCTCTCTAATTCTTCCCTTGAATCCATGGTGAGTTTGCTATGAGAACCATGTTGTTTCCAATTTAGAAACTCATGTTCCCAATTTATAAAGTACTGATTTTTGGACCATGGATGATGTCAAATTCATGCTAGATAGTCTTAGTATGTTTGTGTGAAGTTCCCTTTCGAATTTTGGATCAATCGGACTTCAAACGAAGAAGTTATGACCAAAACAAAGGCAATCTGTACCTTGCTGTCTCCATTGGTCGACTGATTGGTCGGCTGGGCCAGTAGACCAATCCAATCGACCAATGAGATATGTTTTCCATATTTAGGTCTTTGTTGCTCTATTTAAGTCTAATCTTGGGATTAGTTCGTCTCCTCTCGCCTCCTAAGCCTCTGAACGAGTTAGAACTCCATTCTAATCAATTTCCTTGCATCCTTGGTTGATCCCTCGCAAGAACTCAAGTAATCTTCTTCCTCTTGCATCAAAGGTATGTCTACACTCTCTTCTTCTTCTCCATCTCTGTTTTTCTTTCCTTTTTGGGCTGAGACAGTAGAGAAGATGCTGCATTCTCTATTGCAAACATCTCTCTACTCATCCCTCATGATCTTCCTAAGGATTAATGGCTAATGCGATGATCTTAACCATGATCATTGCAAGCTTTTGAAGGAATCATGATCTAAATCATGATCTTGTCTTGTTCATCTTTTGATTCAAATTCTGATCTTCTTAGATCTGTTTTATTGATCATATTAGTAGTTAATCGCTGTGTTTTCTTTACAAGAATTGTAACCTATCAATCTCTAGTTCTTTCTTCTTGATCATACCATGCTTTCTCCAAGAACCATGACTAATACATTTATGGTAAGTTTTGTTTCCTTATTTAGATTCATGTTCTTCAGTCTTAGATCTATTTTTCTTGAAGATCTATGCATGCTTTTCATGATTTCTTTATCACAATCAATGATCCATCCTCCTATTGTTCTTGTCCATGATTCTTACTATGAATTCTTCAAGAACCATGATTGATCTAATTATGGTAAATTTTGTTTCCTAATTTGTAACTTGAAGACTTGATTTGATTAGTGTTTTGAAGTCCTCTATATACTAGGATACTTTCATAGTAGTTTCCCCCTTGTTTGGTACCCTTTTGAGCCACCAAATTCGGTTCTTTATTCTTAAAACTCGATTTTGTAGGCCACTGTCTCTCGTTGGTAGACCGATTGGTCGATTGAGACAAGAGACCAATCCAATCGACCAATGAGTACAGCAACTCCAGATTTGGTCTGTTTTGGATGTTTTGATATCTTTCCTTCTAGGTTTCTTTCCTAATATGATATATATACTTGTTCAGGACCTTCTTGCCAAGTTTGGGAAGATTCTCCTTGATCCTTGGAGATTCTCTTCAAGTTATATAAGGTAAGGATGGTTACTTCTATAATAGCATAGATTGTGTGATTTTAGTTCCTATATTAGAATCTTTCGGATTTGTTACCATAATTAGATTCTTTTATGAATATATTACTGCTGTATTTACTTCAACTACAGTAGCATTATTTACTTGCTTTCTTTAGTTTATGAATGTCTTTATTTGTCAACTGTATATGAGATGAATCTTATTATGGTATATTTTCTATATACTGTAAATGTACATGATATGATTGATTTGTGATTGTGATTGATTAAGTATGGTTCGGGAAGGAGAGGTGTCCTTTTGACACTTCTGTCCTTGGACATCGAAGGGAATAGTATGGAATATTCTCCGAAGATGCCCATTGACACCTTCTTGAACTATTGATTTTCATACCTAGGGCTGTCTAGCAGTGTTGGCTAGGAATAACCCGTTATATCAGACCCGATTCGGAAGGGTATTGAGACCGAACGACCCGTGGTAGCAATGGGGATTCATGGGCGCTCAAGACCGGTAACCAACCCGTGAGAGGACAGGAATCACATTGTGGGGGCCATTTATTGGTAGGGTTGCATATGGATAGACTTGGGCTCACGGGCGCTCAAGACCGGTAACCAACCCGTGAGGGGACGTGAGAGCTTCCCGTTTACCATATGTGGATGACCAATAGGGTTGATGAGTCCGTAGTC